>NC_050573.1:37492324-37642893 GCF_011100635.1 Trichosurus vulpecula | reverse complement strand
CTGAGGTTGTGTAGCATGAATTTGTACTGAACTCAGCCAGAACAGTTGTGTGATTTTCTCCACCTTTATTCAGCAGCGTGTATATAGGAGCAAAGATGACAAATGGCATAAGTGTTTCAAAGCTGATGCTTGGCAGGGAATAACCTTCAAAAATTATAAGAGGGCTAGGGATTCAAGAGAGGACAGTGTAGTTGAATTCGTTTATTAAGGAATCAGATGGGAGAAGAGGAAGGAGTAGGCAGTGTAGGGAAAAGATGGCCTGGGAGAAAATCGAGGAGTCGAGGGATTGGAGGTTGGGGATGAAGAGTAGGTTTGGAGTGTGTGTATGTGCGTGTTTGTGTGTTTGTCCTTCGTTCTCGAAGAGGACCATGACATCAGGGAAATGATGTCATGACTTGCAGTTGACTTTGATTTGAGTGAGTGAGGCTATGCAGGGTCACCAGCCTCACTTTCTTCTCCAGAGCCACAGTATTCACCAGGAGAACTGGAGATGACCCAGGATGCAACGGCTGTGGTCTTTTCAGGTTCTCACTGAGAGTGATGGTAATGTCCATTCAGTGAATAGGCCTCTTTAAGACGTGAGTCAAGGGATGGCCTCTTTAATCAAAACTCAAAAAAAAAAAATCAAACTGGGAGGGGAAGACCCTCAGGGTTCAAGGAGAAGTGGAAAGCCAGTAGGTTGTGTTCAGAACCAGGAATGTTGCAATGTGGGTAGCGTGTTACAACACGGGTCCTTTGGAATCTTCGTTGAGCACTGCATCGATCAGTTTGAAGTCTTTCACACTTGTCTTCAAATGTTGTTTCCACATAGATTGTTCCCCCTGGCTCTGCTTATTTCTCCTTGCAGCACCTCATGCAAGTCTCCCCAGCTTTCTCTTTTTCCTCATTTCTTACGGTAGAATAGCATTTCATTAGATTCTTATGTTAGAATTTACCTCTTTGTTGTTGTTGTTCAGTTATTCAGTTGTGTCTGACTCTCCATGACCCCATTTGGGGTTTTCTTGGGTTTCTTGGGGTTTCTCCAGCTCGTTTTACAGATGAGGAAACTGAGGCCAACAGGGTTAAGTGACTTGCCCAGGGTCATGCAGCTAGTAAGTATCAGAGGCCTGATTTGAACTCAGGAGAATGAGTCTTCCTGACTCCAGGCCTGATGCTCTATCCACTGCACCATCTAGCTGCCCCCGTTCCCCAGTTGATGGGTACTCTTTTAGGTTTCCAGTTCTTTACAACTATAAAAAGAGCTGCTATAAATATTTTTGTACATATGGGTCCTTTTCTTCTTCCTTAGATCTCTTTTGGGTAGAAGCCTATTGTGGTATTGCTGGGTCAAACAGTATTCACAGTTGAGTTACTTTTGGGGCACTGGACCAATTCCAAGTTCCGCCAACAAGCATTATTGGGCCTGGTTTTCTGTAGTTCCTCCAAGACGCCATTTTCCTTTAGTCGTCTTTGTTAATCCCACGGGTAGTTCCTTTAACTTGTGTTTCTCTAATTCATCGATTCTCCAACTCTTTGGTCTCAGGATCCCTTTACACTCTTAAGAATTATTGAGGACCCCATCCCCACCTCCAAGAGCTTTTGTTTCTATGGCTTACGTCTACCGATATTTACTGTATTCCAGATTAAAATGTGTTAATATTATTATGAATAGTTTTGACCTCATGGATTTCCTGAAGGGTTTCAGAAATCTCCAGGGGTCCCCAAGTCCAAACTTTGAGAGCCACTGATCTAATTATTAATGATTTGGGACATTGCTTCCCTTCTCATTTTAGCTGCATTGCTTTGTTTGTCCAAAAAACTTTAAAGTTTTATGTAATCAAAATTGTCCGTTTTATCTCAGGCTTTGCTTTTTAAGAGCCGACAAGGGCATGGTTAATCTTGATTAGCCGGTGCCAGCTCTCCTTTCAGTTCCATCAGAGACTCTTTTTCAAGCTTCATAAAAGGATCACAGGTCGCAAGTCTTCCTACTTCCTTAGTATATTAATACTCAGTTAACTATCTTGGTTCTCTTCTCCTTACTTATTGTGACTAAGTCAGCTGAGGTGGGGGAGTGGTGGTGGTGTCAAATCTGTCCCACTATGAGACATAATTTTGGGGGGAAAGGCACCAGCAACTGAGAGAGGTCAGGACATTCCTTCCGTGGAACATCGTGGATTTAGAAGAGGAAGAGATGGTAGAGATCAGCTAATCCTGCCCCTTCTCCTCACCCCTTTCTCATCTTATAGAAGAGGATACTGGGGCCCTAGGGACAACAAGTGAGTTCATTGCCTAATGTCTTACAGGTAGTATGCAGCTGAGTTGAGACTGGATGATGTTATTCCAATAGGTTTTTTCTTTACCCCAGTTCCTTTCAACAAGTTCAATAAACATATAAGTGAGTGAATGGTTGAATGAATGAAAAGGCATTTATTAAGCCTTACTATGTCCAAGTTCTGTGCTAAGCATTGGAGATACTTGTTAAAAGGAAGCCATTCCCTACTTAGTGAGCTCACACTGAGCTGGGGGCTAATGGGAAGGAGTGGGGTGAAGCCCCCCACCACTCCCTAGCACTGATGAACTGGAGTGAGAGACTTGGAGAGAAAAATAGAAAGGAAAAAAAAAGAGATGGGGTGTGTGTGTGCGTGTGTGCGTGTGTGTGTGTGTGTGGTGTGTGTGCGTGTGTGTGTGTGTGTGTGTGTGTGTGAGAGAGAGAGAGAATTTGAGAAATAAAATCGGAACACACGGTTGAGCTTTCTGCTCCCTGCTGGAGATGCTTTTAACAACCAGCAAGAAGCAGGGCAGGATGTGCTAGTGCCTTTGACCCATGGGACCACAAAGCAGGGAGAGGCAGAGGGTGAGCAAATTGGTCTTCTCTCTCTCTCCTCTCCTTTCTCTCCTTCCTCCCTCTCTCTTTCTTCTTTCTTTCCTTTCTTTCTCCTCTCTCTTTTCTCTCTCTTTCTCATCTCTCTCCCTCTTTCTTTCCCCTTCTCTTTCTTTTTCTCTCTCTTCTTTCTCCTTTTCTCTCTCCCTCCCTCCCCCTTCTCTCTTTCTCTCTCTCTCCTCTTTCTTTCTTCTCTCTCTCTCCCTCTCTCTCTCTCTCTCTCTCTCTCTCTCCCCCTTCTCTCTTTCTCTCTCTCTCCTCTTTCTTTCTTCTCTCTCTCTCCCTCTCTCTTCTTTCTCCTTTTCTCTCTCTCCCTCCCTCTCTCTCTCTCTCTCTCTCTCTCTCTCTCTCTCTCTCTCTCTCCTCTTTCTTTCTTCTCTCTCTCTCCCTCTCTCTTCTTTCTCCTTTTCTCTCTCTCCCTCCCCACCTCTCTCTTTCTCTCTTTCCTCTTTCTTCTTTCTCCTCTCTCTCTTTCTTCTTTCTCTTCTTTCTCCTTCTCTCTCTCTCCCTCTCTCTCTCTCTCACTATCTCTTTCTCCCTCTTCCTCCCTCCCTCTCTTCCTCTCTTCCTCTCCCCCCACCCTCCAGCATGGATTTGAATTCTAGGTCCTTCACCTTTTAGATTTGTGACCCTGGGTAGCCTTTCCTAGTCTTATTGTCTGTAAGTGGGGATGAGAATAGTATACTCCCTTCCTCCCTAGGTTGTTATGGGGATCAAATGAGATAATTATGTAAAGTACTTTGCAAATTGAAAGCTATTGTATAGTTGTCAGCTGTGATTATTGTTAAAAGTTTTTTTTGTCTTAACCTCCAGACAAGTTCTAGAACTGCCCACTACTTGCCTTTCCCTTTTCCTTCTCAAATCCCTGACTACTTTAGTATTATAAATAATATATGCAGAAGTTTTTGCAAACCTTACAACACTCTATGAACCTGAGCTATTTTATCATGGGATCAGAGGAGCAGAGCTAGGACCTCGGAGGCCTTCTAGTCTAGCCATCCCCATTTTACAGATGAGAAAACCAAGGCCCAGGAGCTTAGGAGATTTGCCCAAGGTTATCATAGAACTTAGGTCTGGAAGGGGCCTTAGAGAAGGCCTGGTCCAAACCCCTTGACTTCTAATTGAGGCAACAGACTCAGAGACTGTCTGGATCCCAGGCTCACACAGCTGTTAACCGAAGGGTTAACATCCTTACTGCCAAATGTGGCCACATAAGCAGGGAAGAGAGCCTTTCTTTTCCCTCCAAACTAAATATAGAGGCTTTACACCTTTGGAAGGGGCCTTAGAGGCCATGGAGTCCTACCTCTTGCCTACGCCCTTTCCCAGAGGCCGCGGCAGGGGGTCATCCAGTATCCTGCAGGCGCAGCCCGTGTCCTGGGAGTGACCAGAGAGCTCCTGGCCTCAGCAGGTGGCTGCTCCCATTGCTGGCTGGTGCTCATCCGAGAGAAGCTTTTCTCCTTATAGCCTACTGAAACCTTCCTCCATCACGCTGGCCCTAGTTCTTCTCAGGAGGTCACAGATTTGCCTGTAATCAAATAGTCTGTCACCATTAGAACAGGGAATGACAGGGCTGGCAGCAGCCTCAGATCCGGGAATATCAGGGCTGGAGGGGCCTCAGAACAGGGAAGGTCAGAGCTTGGGGGGGTGCCTCAAAACAAGGAATGTCAGAGCTGGGAGAGATTGTAGAGTATAGAATCCATCAAAAAATTAACAAGCATTTATTAAGTACTTACTGTGTGCCAGGCATTGTGCAAAGCACTGATGATACAAAGAAAGACAAAAACAGTCTGTGTCCTCAAGAAGCTTGTGTTCTAATGGGGGAGGCAGTATGTGTATGCATACATACCTCCACACATATACACATGTGTATATATGTGCATTCAGGATGCCTATAGAACAGAATGTTCGACCTAGAAGAGCCTGTTAGACAGAGAACGTCAGAGCTTGGGCTGACATTTACATCTCACTTTGAAGTTTGCGAGTCCGTTTATTGTACATTTTATATGCATTGTCTCATTGAGCCTCCCAGCATTCTTGTACTATGGCTGTTATCCCTGTTTTACAGATGAAGAAACTGAGCCTCAGAGTGGTAAAGTGACCTATCCATAGTATAACATCCAATAAGTGTTAGAGGCCAAATTTGAACCCAGGTCTTTTTGTCTCCCTAAGTCTTACATGCTTTTCATCTCCCCACCCCCATCCTAGATTCATAGTATCTGAGCAGAGAGGACTTTTAAGGCATAGAATGCCAAGGCAGAGCTGGAAAGGAATTTTGAGGTCACCTAGTCTGTCTGTCTGTCTGTCTCTCTCAAACAGAGGAGGAAATTGGGGACTAGTGGGGTTATGGACTCTTCTGTGGACACATGGCTAATAAGTGGCAGAGGTGAGATTTGAATCCAGGTCTTGGGAGGCCAGTGCTTTCCTCACCCTGCTCCCACACTTTCTTGTCCTGTACATTCTCCCCTAGATGGCCTCCTTAGCCGAGTCCTTTCACGAGACAGCAGCTAACCCTGGTGGGGCAGGCTGGTGGGTGGCCGAAGGGCCCTGGCCCATGGATGGCATATCTCTGGCGTTCTGGGCAATAAAAGACAGGGGAAGGAGAACAGCCTCTCTCTTTAGAACTGCTATAAATGTGAAATATTATCATCGTCCCCTAAGGAAGGGGGTGGGGGTGGGGGACAAGGCTCAGTATTTATTTTTAGAGAGAGGCTCCTTGCTCAGAAGGAACACACAGACCTTCCATGGGGGCAGTGAGAGTACTGCTGGAAGGCAGGGCTGCTGCCTGCCACCTTTCCTGCTCACCCAGGATGGGAGCATCCGAGGGCTCAGGCCGAGGGAAACTTGGGGACTGAGCTGGAGGGACACCCGTTGAAAATGTCCAGTGGAAGCCATTGATTTCCACCAGCATTTCTCATTCCTGTGAGTAACATTGCAGCTGTTTCCTGTCTTTGGAGGGGCTGGAGGGCAATGTTGGGAGGAGGAGAGTAGAGAGAAGGCCATGGGGCCTTGGTGAGATGAAGGAGGGAGGAGAGCTCAAACACTGGGTCACTTTCTTCCTGTGACCTTCGGGAAGAAACAGGAAGTTTCCTCTGAGACTCTTGGGCTTGGGCCTCCCATTCTTTTGTTTACACTGGGGTTGCAGATAGAATGCTGGCCTGAGTTTGTATCCCACTTCTGACACTTTCTAGCCATGTGACCTTGGGCAAGTCAATTTAACTCTTCATCCTCAGCTTTCTCATCTGTAAGGAGGGGCCAGCAATACCTGTTGTATTCTGCCTCACTGAATCGTTGTGAGGATCAGATAAGGCTATGTAAAGGGCTTTGCAAACTTTAAAACATTACAGAAATGTCCATTATTATTATTAGTGTATAATAGCCATTGGGGCAACTAGGTGGCATGGTGAATAGGGCACTGGGCTTGCAATCAGGAAGACTCACATTCATCAGTTCAAATTCGGCCTCAGCCACTTACTAGCTGTGTGAAACTGCGCAAGTCACTTCATTTTGTTTGCCTCAGTTTCCTCATCTGTAAAATGAGCTAGAGAAGGAAATGGCAAACCACTCTAGTATCTCTGCCAAGAAAACCCCAAATGGGGTCATGAAGGATTGGACACAACTGAAAATGACTGAACAACAATATAAGGACTCTCTGTATTGGTGTCTTGTCACTCTATTTGACAGTTACTTGAAGAACAAGGACCCCATCTCATCTAAACTTATTAATAATAATAGCATAGGGGATGGAAATGGCTGGGTGATTTCAGTGAAATAGAGGATCCCCGGGTGAGGAAACTTGGGACTTTCTCTCCCACTTTCCATCTTAGAGAGAACATGATGATGATGATGGTGGTGATGGTGATGGTGATGATGTGATGATGATGGTGATGATGAAGGTGATGATAGCGATGATGGTGATGGTGATGGTGATGATGGTGATGATGTGGTGATGATGTGATGATGATGGTGATGATGAAGGTGATGATGATGGTGATGGTGGTGGTGATGGTGATGATGCTGATGATAATGGTGGTGGTGGTGATGATGAAGGTGATGATGGTGATGGTGGTGGTGATGGTGATGACGGTGGTGGTGATGATGGTGGTGATGATGAAGGTGATGATAGCGATGATGATGATGGTGATGGTGATGATGTGATGATGATGGTAATGATGTGATGATGAAGGTGATGGTGATGGTGGTGATGCTGATGATAATGGTGGTGGTGGTGATGATGATGAAGGTGATGATGGTGATGGTGGTGGTGATGGTGATGATGGTGGTGATGGTGATGGTGATGATGGTGGTGATGGTGATGGTGATGATGATGGTGATGGTGGTGGTGATGATGATAATGGTGATGATAATGGTGGTGGTGGTGATGATGATGAAGGTGATGATGGTGATGGTGGTGGTGATGGTGATGATGTTGGTGATGGTGATGGTGGTGGTGATGGTGATGATGGTGGTGATGGTGATGGTGATGATGATGTGATGATGAAGGTGATGATGATGGTGATGGTGGTGGTGATGATGCTGATGATAATGGTGGTGGTGGTGGTGGTGGTGGTGGTGATGGTACCGATAATGCAGGTGATGATGATGGTGATGGTGATGATGGTGATAATGGTGGTGGTGGTGATGATGATGAAGGTGATGATGGTGATGGTGGTGGTGATGGTGATGGTGATGAAGATGATGGTGATGGTGATGATGAAGGTGATGATGATGGTGATGGTGATGATGCTGATGATAATGGTGGTGGTGGTGGTGGTGGTGGTGGTGGTGGTGGTGGTGGTGATGGTACCGATAATGCAGGTGATGATGATGGTGATGATGGTGATAATGGTGGTGGTGGTGATGATGATGAAGGTGATGATGGTGATGGTGATGATGGTGGTGATGGTGATGGTGATGATGATGGTGATGATAATGGTGGTGGTGGTGGTGATGATGAAGGTGATGATGGTGATGGTGGTGGTGATGGTGATGGTGATGATGATGATGGTGATGGTGATGATGGTGGTGATGTTGATGGTGATGATGATGGTGATGATAATGGTGGTGGTGGTGGTGGTGGAGATGGTAACGATAATGATGGTGATGATGATGATGGTGGCGGCAGTGACAGTGGTAATGATAACCTTTCAGAGGTTATATAAATTAAGTGAGAACAGGAGGAGGTGAATGCCTCCTATCCCTGGAGTCATCCCTCTGATGCCGTCGTTAAGCCAGCTGAGCATAAGCTAATGTCTCAGTATGGTCATTCTATCCACCTGTGCACTTGTCCATAGAATATTAAAGACAAAAGAATAATAGCGGTAAAGCAGATGGTGCTTATCTGCAGCCTTCTGAGAAAGATGGGAATGAAATGATTAAAAGTAGTGGTCGGAATTGTTATAATAATGGCTCACATTTGTGTAGCACTGGAAGGTTTGCAAAGCTTTCTTCCTCTTCATTTCCTTTGAGCCACACAAAGACCTCTTGAGTTTGGTGCTCTGATTATCCGCATTTTTCAGATGAAGAAACCGAGACTCAGATCACAGGCTTATGGAATCATAGCGCTAGAGTTAGAAGGGATCTCAATGGCCATGTTGTTCAAACCATTCATTTTACAGATGAAGAAACCAAGGCTTAGAAAGGTCATAGACTGGAAGAGATCCTGAAAGAAGAGGAAAACGAGGTCCCAGGAGCTGGTCACTTGCTCCAAGTCACCCAGGGAGGAAGGGTCAGCGATAGCGTTCAAACCCAGGGTTTCCCTGCCCCCCAGTCGAGGTCTCTGTCGGGCTCTCTGGGTCAGCATTCTATCTGTTTGGATTGAGGGTTTCTTGGCGGGGAAGGATGAGCTCTAGGCAGGTGTGAGCCGGGCTGAGGGCGGGGACTCAGGGGCTGCCCTTGTCTCAGAGAAGGGGAGTGGAGGCCCTTGATAGAAGTCAGGCAACCTCTTTGGGAGGAATGGAGCCTTGACATCTGTGCGCTTCAGAAAAACCACATTTTCAACTGACACAGCCTTCCTGTGGGAGTGTCCTGGTGGCCTCACATCTCGCTTCTTCCCTGGCCTTCCTGCCTTCTGTCCCTTGACCTTTCAGAGGCAGAAGGAGGCGAGTGTGGAGAAGGCTTCACTCGCTGTCCCTGCCTGTGGGGCCTGAAAGCCTGGCCAGCTCAGCTCCGACAATGCTTAGGACCAGCCCCTCTAGCTTGTTTTCTCTCCTTCTCCCTACTCTCCTCTTTTTTCCCATCCCCTCCTTTCTCCCACCCCCCTTCTCTCTCCTTGCTTCTCTTTCCTCCTCCTCCTTTCTCCTCCAGCTTCTCTCTCCCCTCCCCTCCTCTCCCCTTCTCTTCACTCTCCCCTCTCCTGCTCTTTCTCTTCATGCCTTCTTTTCCTTCTGTCTCCTCTCTAATTCCAGATTTAAAAACTTGGCCCATCATGCTCCCTTGCGGCTTGTGTCTGTGATAGATAGTGACTCTCACCAGCTGTAGTTTATTAGGGCCACCTCCACTCTGGGGAGAGAGTGAGGAAGAAATTGGGAAGGCCAGGCCAAGCCAGGCCAGGCTCCATGATGGGGCGGAAGGGGGCAGACCGCCACGTCCCAGTTCTTTGACTTGAGCCAAAATACTTTCTCTCTCTGGGCCTCAGTTTCTTCATCTGTAAAAGGACAGGTCAAACTACGTATAAGGTACTTCCTAGTGCTAAGATCCCAAGATGAGTCTTCCCCAACACGCATAAATGTTCAGTGGGGGAACTTCTTGAAATGAGAATGCTCGGGAACCAGATATCTGCTTTCTGTTTCATAACTGCCCACTCCCTCAGTGCCTAGGACAAGGTGGTACATAATTACGGTACCAGAGACCAGCTGAACTGAGAGGAACCAGTCCTTTCCATTCCCACAGCTGGAATGCTCTCTGAGGACATGGGTTGGTGGCTATAATTCTCATCCCCCCGGAACCCTGAGCTCCCACCTCTCCTGTATGACCACTTTCAGCACGTGTGATCATTACAGGATGCAGGCCACTTCATTTCTCACCTTCGGTTTTCTTGCCTGTTAAACAAAGGATTTGGACTCTGTGGTCCTCTTGCTCTAAATTGGTGGTCGGGTGGTCTCATGGTTCTTACTTGCTTGTTTCTTGTTAAAAGGTGGATCCTTTTGGAAGGTAGCTGCCATGGGGCATTTAGCTGGCCCTTCTCTGGCCTTAGAATGATCAGGTTTTCTTTTGTTTTGGAGTTGGTCTGGACCCCAGAAGGCCTCTGGCCCAACCAGACCATTCTAGAGAAGAGCAAACTGAGACCCACAAAGGGTAAGTGACTTGTAAGACCATAGATCTTTCTGTAGGGCAGGGAAGGACCTCAGAGGCCATCTAGTCCAACCCCATTGTTCTGCAGGTAAGGAAACTGAAGCTCAGAAAAATGGAGGGGCTGCCCAAGATTACATAGAACCCAGGTCCTTTTACCTCAAATTCATTGTGCTTTCCACTGACCTGTTGGTTCAGCTCTCTAGTATCCTATAAAAAGATGATATTTTAGAGCTGGAAGGCACCAGTGTTTTACAGATAAGGAAACTGAGGCAAACAGACGTTTGCCCAGGGTCATGTAGTTCGTGTCTGAGATGGGATTTAAACCCAGGTCATATACACACTAACTACCTCACAGAGGTGCTTTGACTCCATATGTTCTGGACTTTTCCTCCTTTTCCAGGCTCTATAGCCCCAAAGCTCCTCTCCTCCTCCCAATGGTTAAATTAATTTTCTCATAGTGTGTGGCTCACCCAGCCCTGCTCTCCAGCTTTCCTCCTCCAGCCTTTTGCTGCCACCCAAATCAGCCTGACGCTGCATCTTTAGGGAATGCATCGAGTTGGGAATATGTTGTTTAATTTGCATTCAGGGCCAGAAGCTTCCACTTGATCTGTGCTCTGTCACCCTCCCAGCAAATGAGCGTTGGCATCTTCAGGTCTGCTTGCAACTGGCTGTTGTCAACTTTCCCTGGGCATGTACAAGGGCTCAGGCCCTCGGAGGGAGAGCCCAGAGCTAGGGCAAGAGTGCAAGCCATCTGTACTCTGTCATGTTGACAACACTTGGAGGACAAAGCAAAAATGAGACCTTCTGCAGGGTTGGGCTGGGCTGAGGCCATCTGAGGATGGGACGGCTTTTATAGCTCTTCTCCGGAGGAAGAGCCGTCATCAGGGGCCTTGGATGTTGGCAATTTCCTGCTGTCTGTTGTCTTAAGCTTCTTAAGTTTCAAAAGCCTTCTGTCCCCTGCCTGGCTTCCCTCAACCCAAATGCTCTTCTGTATCAGGGCTTCTCGCCCCACTGGTGCCTATTCCCTGGTCCTTTGGGACTTTACTGGGTATGGGCCGTTGCTAAGGTAGTTTGTAATTTAGAACCTGTGGGCATATTCTTTGGTGAGAACCTTCCCAGCTCTTATATTGTATCAGTCCTCTTTGGGAATGGTCTTAGTATTCTTTCCACCGCCTTCCCCTCCCCTCCTCTCTCTCTCTCTCTCTCTCTCTCTCTCTCTCTCTCTCTCTCTCTCTCTCTCTCCCCCCCTTCTTTCTCTTCTCCTTTCTCCTCTCCCTGTCTCTCTTTCCCCCTCCTCTAACTCTCCCCCCTTCTTTCTGTCTCTCTCTTTCTCCCCATTCTCTCTCTCTCTCTCTTCTCTCTCTCTCTTTTCTCTCTAACATCAAGTCACCACTAACGTGCCTGTATAGGCGTGGCTCACTTTTCAGCCTCCGGTAGAATGTATGCCTCCCTGAGGACAAGGACTATACAGCATGCTGTGTATACATATGTGTATGTATACATACCAACGCACACACATGTCCACATATATACACACATACACATATACATAGACAGGGTTCATCTTTGTCACCCAGCATGTTGCCTGGAATATTGCAGCTGCTTTGTAAATATTGGTTGAATTGAATTGGATTGGTTTTCGTACAAAGTTTTGGTGTGCACTCCCTCTTTACCCAGCAACGGTGACCTACGTTTTGGCGGGGAGGGGGAAGATGACAGTCTGTGGCATCTTCCCTGCTCTCCCTCCCACATCCCGAGAACCTGTGAGCCTTGAGACAGTTGCTTTTATTCTCGAAACTCTTGATTGGGAAGCCTCCTCCTGAGTGTGATTCATGTTGTGGGGAGAGGGGAGGTAGGGGTGGCAGTGGCGGCGACTGCAGTGGTGTTTGCCAGCCCCCAAGGTGGTCTTAAGGTGGGTGATTTTAGCTACCGGATTCCCTACCCTGTGATCTCAGCCCCCTCCCCCGCAGCTGGGGGGCCTTGGGGCCCCTGAGCTGATAGTGGTGGGGAAGGCAGGAATCCAGGTGTGGAGCGGATGGAGGGCCAGCCACTGCAGCTGTGGCGGCAGCCTCCTGCAGTGATGGAGAGGAGTGGGAGGGATTTGTGGAGCTGTAGTTGCTTGACAGGATGTAGCTTTCTCTCTTTCTGGTCCAGTGTTTTGTCCTAAGGCCCGGTGTTCGTGACTGGGCCTTGGGTCACATCTGTAAGTGCAAAACAGGCCAGCCAGGTTCTTGTTTTTCTATCAGATCTACAGCATGCGTACATACACCAAGCTAGTGTTTTGCAAACAGTGGTTTTGCCTTTTGAAACAAAGAGAGCAAGCTCTGGTGCTTGTAAGTGGCATTGGCTTTTGGCTGAGAGTTTTGGGAAAGTCTCTGCTATCTAGGGACTAGGAGGGTCACGCCCTGTGCCGTGGGGAAGGGGATTAATGTATGGAGCTCATCAGAATATTTCTCAGCTCGGGTAGGTGACAATATTTCGTACTTATTATTTCTCCTGTGCTGTCCAGGAGATGGAAGGGAAGGAAAGTGTGGGCTGGTAAATTGTTTCTTTTATTTGCAAGGCTGTTATGATTGTGGTTTGTTTTTTTTTTCCCCCTTTTTAAAAAAATTGATGCCTTGTGTGTTTACGTTACCCTTCATTTCCAAATATATGAATATATCCCCTATCCAATTTGCCATGTTATGTGACAAAGATTGAAAAAAGAAAGGGGAAGGGGTGGGGGAAACAGTTTGGTAAAATCAGCTAAGGCATTAGCTACATCTTAAGTGTATGCCAAACAATGTTAGGTTTCTCTCCAAAGCCAGAAGTTGTAGAAAAAGTACTGATTTGTATTGGGAGAAAGGGTATCTTCATCCAAGGAGTTCCTTTTATCAGTGAGATCACAGGCCTGGTTCTTATTGATGATTTATATGTTTAAGGCATCTGCTACCAGTGCGGTACTGAGTCACACTCAGGAGGAGGCTTTCCCACTCAAGAATTCCAAGAACCAAAACAACAGTATCAATGCAGGAAGAGTCTTAGTGGGTTCTAGGTCCCGGCAGGAGCTCCTGGTGTGTGGGATGGGATCAGTAGCTCAGAGCTTTAGAGCTCTGACCTCCTTGGTTTTTACATTTGAGGAAACTGAAGCCTGTAGCTATTGAATGACTTCCCGAGCTCACATAGCCAGTAAGTGGCAAAGTCAGGATTGGATCCCAGGTCATTTGACTCCTCCATAAGTGCTCGTTGGCTGACTGATTGGTCAGCTCGTACACTAGCGTCAGTTTGTTGTTGTTCAGTCAGCTCTGACTTTCTGTCACTCCATTTGGGGTGTTCTTGGCAGAGATACTGGAGTGGTTTGCCATTTCCTTCTCCAGCTCATTTTACAGATGAGGAAACTGAGGCAAACAGGGCTAAGCGACTTGCTCTGGGTCACACAGCATGTGAGGCCAGATCTGAACTCAGGAAGAAGAGTCTTCCTGACTCCAGGCTCAACATTTGGAATCCACTGTGCCACCTAGCTGTCCCAGCCACTAAGCCATATGTGAGCCTTCTTTCAGGTACCTTATGTCTATTATTTATTTCCTATTTATCGTGTATATATATTTGAATGTTGTCTCTTCCATTAGATTGTAAGCTTTTTGAGGGCAGGGACTGTCTTTGCCTCTTTTTGTATCCCCAGCGCTTAGCATAGTACCTAGCATATAGTAGGCACTTAATAAATGTTTATGGATTGATTGATATTGACTTAGAAAACCACATATTAACATTATCTGTGTTCTTTCATATTTTATTCATTTTGTTAATTGTTCCCCAATTGCATTTTTATCTGGCTTGGAGATTTGGACTCAGGGGTGGGCTGCATGTTTGAGACCCCTGATCTAGTGAATTCTTCCTCATTTTATAGATGAGAAAACAGATTCGGGGAAGGGGAATGGTTGACTCAGAGTCATGTGAATAGTAAATGGAGGCAGAATTTGAACTCACCTCTTCTTAGGGGTGACCTCACCACAGGAAGGTCTCTTTGGGTCCCTTCAGTGGAGTCTCAATCTCTTCCTCTCCCTTCCCCCCCCACAAAACAAAGGAAAACATAAGGGAGCCCAGTTGGAGCCTGTGGATTGTGAAATGCTCTCTCAGCACCCCCCCTCCCCCAAGAAATGAGCTGTTGGGGAAAGATGACTGGGAAATTACCTTCATTGATTATGCGTGTCTCCAGAAAAGAGCTCCTCCACCCATTTCCTCTAAGTCCCATTCTGATAATTACACCAATGGATGTATCTGAGATATGGTTAAGTAACAAGCACTCAGCTGGAGAGACTAATCCCAGCTTGATGGAGTGAGGCAAAATGTATTGATCCTGAGTGTGTTATGCGGCCTTTTCTCTGGGTGAGTAAGTTGTTAGCAAAGGATGTTTCCTCTGCAGCAGGGGAGGGCAGGCAGGCGGGCAGGCGGGCCCTGGGAGGGCCTCCCGGACAGGAGGGTGCCTCGGTTTGCCACTGACCCCTCTTCCCAGCAGCCTTAGGAGGGAGGGGGGCCTCTCAGGCTGGAAGCCCAGGGCACAGAGCCATGTGCCACCTCCCTGCTCCCGGGCGCTGAACCTCTTCCCAGCATCCTCTGGTGACTGCTCAGGCTTGTGCAAATGGCAAACTCATGGGAAAAGTGGAGTGGAAGGCTTGATCTGGGTGCAAATCCCGGCCCTGCTCCTGCTACCTGGGGCTGACTCTTGCCTTCTTTCTTCCGCTGGTTTCTGTAAAACTAGAGTTGGACTAGGTGATGTCTCTGAGGGCCTTTCCAGGTCTAAATCCTGTTCTCTCTCCTTTGCTTCACTTCTTCTTCTCTCCTCTTTTTTCTCTCTGTTCCCCTCTCTCTTCCCTCTCTTCTCTCCTTTCTTCCCTCCCTTTTCTCCTCTCTCTTCTTCCCTCTCTCTACCTCTCCCATCTTCTTCTCCCTCTTCCCCTCTCTCTTCCCTCCCTTTTCTCCTTTCTCTTCTTCCTTCTCTTTCCCCTACTACCCCCTTTCCCTCCCCCCCCCCATCCCTCTCTCCCTCTCCCTCCCCCGACCCTCTTGTCTCTTCTCCTAACACCCGCTCAGCCTGCCATGACTCCACAGTCATGCTCCAGTCTTCCTAATAACCACCCTGGCCGTGGTTCCCTGAGTTCAAATTCCATCCCTGTCATTTATTAGTTGTCCAACCTTGGGCTAGTCACTCTCTGACGCTCATGCTCTTCCTCTGTAAAAGGAGATCATTGGACTCAGTGACACTCCGAGGTCTCTTCCAGCTCTTGGCCTGGGATCTCCTCTCTCCTCCCTGCCTTTTCAGTTACTTGACCATCAACATGGACCCCTGGGGGTTTTGCCAAGGTTCTCTTACCCAGCTGGGTTGACTCCAAGAGAAGAAGACCATGTGGTATAGTGTTAAGAACACTGGCTTTGGGGTTCAAATCCTGACCCTCTTCCATCTGCGCGACCTTGGGCACTCTCCTTTGTCTTTCTGGGCCTCAGTTTTCCCTCATTTGTAAAGTGAAAGGGGTTGGATCAGATGACCTCCGAAGTCCTTCCCATTTCTAGACTTAGGGATCCCAGGGGTATTCCCCTTCATTCCTTATCACATTGCCCTGGCCTTGGCTGTTATGTATCAGCCCCACTGACCTTCCTGACTACAAGGTGCTAGGAGGTTGACAGGAAAAACAGGAAACTGAGTTACTATTTTGGCTGCCAAAGATAGCTCTTTGGGAGATGGGCATGGCCTAGGTGTAAGATTTCCAGCTGGGGAGGCCTTACATTCCCCCTACACTTGGCTGGGTGACCTTTTTAACATGTGACTCCTAAGCTGGCATCACTCATGTATATATGGTCCCTGGAACCCTCTGCCAAAGAGGTGTAGACTGCCCCGTTGGCCACATGGCTCTGAGATTTACATCCCCAGGTCAGACAGTTGTGTTACCTTTGGTCTTGGCTGCCCTGCAGCTGTGTTGAAAGGTTTTCGGCTTGTCCCCCAGCTAGCTCCAGAGGGCTGTCACAGTTGGGGAGGAAGGATTATGATGTTCCCATCTGGAGGGTGGCCGGCCTCCTTCCCAGTCCAGCTGTTCCCACCAGACCTGCAGATGTGGGTGACTGCTCACTGGATGGGGGTTAGGTAAGCTGATGAGGCAGGGGAACAGTTTCCCCTCTCCTTCCCAGAACTAGGCTTATTCTTGGTCTGGGCGTCCTCCTAACGTCTTCTGGCTATAAATAGAGAAATCTATTGAGAAGCCCTTGTTGAAGGAGAGGTGGGCAGGGTTGGAATGCATGTTTCCTTGTTCTGGTGACTGGGTGCTTTTCTATAAATAAGTCTGATAAAATTGTGCCCAACCCATGTGGTGTGGCAGAACTGAGCCTTCTCTCTCTCTCTCTCTCTCTCTCTCTCTCTCTCTCTCTCTCTCTCTCTCTCTCTCTCCTTCCCTCTCCCTCTCTCTCTCTCTTTCCCTCTCCCTCTCACTCTCCCCTTCTCTCCCTCCCTCCACACATACACACACACACACACACACACACACACATCCTAAACCAACAGGCTGCCAGTCTTCCCCTAGCACTAGTGAAGGGTGGACACTCACCCATTACCCTGGTCCAGGGAATGTGGATGTTCTCGTTCTCCTTTGGAGTAAAAGGAACTTAAAAAAAAAAAGTGATTTCCCCTTTATGGGGAAAGGGAAGAGGGGGTAAAGATGCTGGAAGAATTTATGCCATAGAACTGGCCATAGCCTGTGAAATCCAAGCATCATCACCCCTGCTGGAGAACTGGAACCTTCTAGGAGAGAAGTAATGGGGCAGGGGAGGGCCGGTGTTGCCATCGCTCTCTCCCCCATTAGATCAGCTCTGACATTTTAAGGTCCTTTTCACGTGGAGCAGTTTCCTGCTGAACCAAAGCAGAAGAGGGCACGGCACCTCCCGTGGTCTTGCTTTTGTTCCATGGACATATCACCACTCATGCCTAGAGAATTTTCCAGTGGGGATTTTCAGTGCTCCCACTAGGAAACAGGAGAGGGCATTGGGACACACACCTCCTTGCCTTGAGCCCTGTCCAGGGCTGCGTTTCCATCCGTAGGCCATACTCTGGAGCAGAAATGCAGACTTGTTTATGTTCTTTTTAGCCATCCATCTCTTCCCAGCCCCAGGCAATCTCAGCTGAATGACCCTTGTTTAGGATGGAGGTACACCAAGAAAAATGCCAGCCAAGTTTGCTTTCTTCTCTCTCTCTCTCTCTCTTTTTCTCCCATATCATTTCCCTTCCTTTTTCTTTCTCTGTTCTCTCCATCTCTCCTTTTCCTTCTTCCTCCCCCTCTGCCTTTCTTTCCCCTCCTCCTACCTTTCTTTTTCCCTCTCTCCCTGTTTTTCTCTCCTTCTCTGCCTCCTGTCCATCTCCCAATATCCAAGGCCTTTGGGGTTGATGCAGCAGGCCAAGAGCAGCTCCCGAGAGACTCTCCTCTCTGGGGAACAATGCAGCAGGAGAAATTCCAGCGAACTCGGTATGAATAAAATATTGCCGGTGTGCCACTGCTGGTCACGAAACAGGGATTGGGAGAGCCTGGCGCTTTCTGCCAGCCCCTTTGAGGAAGGTGGAGAGGGTGGGGGAAGCTGGCACTCGGGTGGCCTTCGAAAAGTGAAAGTGGCCACTCCGGTTTGCTGCATGCCAGTGAGTTAGTGCACCTGGTGTAGGTGCTCCTGGTCCCCAACCCAACCCCTCTCGTTGTCCCTCTGGCTTTGTTCATTAAATTCCCCCAGCATTTTTGAAGCGCTTACTGCGTTGGAGGCCCTGACGACCCAGGCGCCCTTAAGGAGTTTATACTTTACAGGGTCTGGGGCTGCTGCCAGCCCTCAGATAAATAAGTAGGAGGGGTAAAAGAAGGTTCAGGGGAAAATAGGTGGGGGTCTGGGAAGGCCTCCTGGAGGAGGTGGCACCAGCTGAGCCTTGTTTAGCCTCTCCCTTCCTTTGGCACCATACAAAGGACAGGGCTCTGTTACTGGAGATAGGAGGGGAGGACTGGAAGGGTGCCCACCTCAGAGGGCATTTGCTCCAGCCAGGAAACAAGGTGACTAACCCAAGGACACACAAGTTGCAAGCAGGATCTCTTTCAGCCTGGGTCTCCTGACTCCCGAGCTAGTGTTTTTCCACTGTGGTTTCCAAAATCGGTGCCAAATGCTCATCTCCTTATATATGGGGGTGTGGAGTTTTTTAAGCCTTTTTTTTTTTTTAAAGATACATCCTAAGGGTCCAAACCGAAGAAGGCCCATAGTTTCTTGGTCTGTGCAAGTTTTCTGCATTTCTCAGATTGAAAATATCTCCTGATCCCCAGATTTGAGAGGTATTTTGTTATGGCCTCCTCGGCTCCCCCCAAAGCCAACTCCTAGAGGGCAGGGCCTGAGTCTGTGCATCCTGTGCACCTAAGCTTGGGGCCTGGGGTGAGGGGAGGAGAAGGGAAGCATTCATTAAGCGCCCATTGTGTACCAGGCATTGTACTCAGTTGGCACTTTACAAACGTGATGTCATTAGGAGGGGGCAGCTCCTCTGACCCCCAATCCAGGCCTACTTGGCCCTGTCCTGAGCTTCGTCCTTTTCACTCACTCCCTGTTCAGGCACAAAGGTCTTAGCCGGCTGTTTAAGGAAGGCCCCAACCTGCTAAGCCATTCTTAGACCTGCTAGTTATCTTAGAGTCATAGAACGTTGGAATCCAAAGGAATCTCGGAGGCCATTAAGACTAGCCCTAGAGGCAGTGTGCCCTCAGGTCACATGGGCGGAAGTGCCAGAGTGGGGGCTTGAAACCTGTCCTCCTGATAGCTTTGTTTCTTTCCACCACCGTATGCTTCCCCTCTCATCTAATCCCATTGGCCACTGAGGACATTCTTGGGGGGAGGCAGTATGGTGGTGGTGGTGGGAATTTGGGGCCCAAAAAGAATAGTAGGCAGTCCTTAGATCTGGGGAATGCTTTTTCTGTTTTCCAAGAGATCAGAGCAAGGCTCTGGGGTCCAAGCTTGGAAATGGAACCTTTTGACCTTGACCTCATTAGCACCAAGTGCTAACCTCTGAGAGAGAGCTGGGTCTGAAAGCTGAAGCTTGTGTTTCTGCCTTGCTGGCTCTCAAAATCTCATGGCACCTCTCTCTTTCTCTCTGTGTCTCTTTCAACCCCCGCCCCCCGTGTCTGTCTTTCTGTCTGTCTGTCTGTCTCTCTCTCCCCCCCTTTCTCCTTTCTCTCTCTCTCTCTGTGTCTCTCTCCCCCCCTTTCTCCTTTCTCTCTCTCTCTCCCCCCCATCTCTCTCCCCCCATCTCTCTGTCTCTCTCTCCCCTTCTCTCTCTCCTCTCTCTGTGTCTCTCTCCTCTCCCCCTCTCTTCTCTTCCCCCCCCTTCTCTCTCTTCTCTCTGTCTCATATTCTTTCTCTTACTCTCTCATTTCTGCCTCCCTTTCTCTCCCCCCCTTTCCCTTTCTAGTCTTTCCTCCTCCTTCTCTCCTACTTGCCCCAATCTCCAGCCCTGCTTCTAACCATGATAATCAGAAAAGAAAAAAACAACCTCAAAAGTTGTTTGTTTTTTTGAACAGAAACATTTTTACACGTGAACCTTGGAGTTGTTTAATGTGTGAATAACGGTGTAATATATTTAATACTCAACCTAGAGTTAAGGTGTGAGCTCCATTGGGGTGTCAGGAGGACCCACAAGAGGGAAATCACAAATCCTGAAAGTGCTCGGTTACCTCCTCAGACATGCATTAATAGATCTAAGCTAGAGAGGGAGAGAAAGCAGTTGCCTGAAATCTTACCCTGGGGAAAATGTGAATTGTTTCTTCTGGTCAAGGACTGTGAGTCATGAGGCTGGGCTCTTTGGTTGTTTGTTTGTCTTTTTCTGGGGTCTCATCTGGATTTTTGTGCCTTCCTAGGTGCTGAGAGCTGAGAGGGCCTTAGAACAGAGAATGCTGGGGGAAGGGAGGACCCTTAGGACATAGAATGTTGGAGTGGGGGGGGGGTCCCCTTAGAACAGAGAATGTCAGAACTGAGAGGGGCCTCAAAGTAGGAAGGAACCTTAGAACAGAGTCTATGAGAGCTAAGACGGCTTTCCAAATGCAGACAGCTCCTACCTGGAAAGGATTGTCGAGACCGTCTAGGCCCACTCCTCCATCTTACAAATAAACTGAGGCTCCCTCAGAGTCCCATGGAAAATCCCGTGATGGAGATGGGCCCAGACCCCAGGCATTCTCCCTCTTCCTTTTCTAAGGTTGTTTTCATCACCACCCACTTCCTGGAGCTGTTTTATCTGCAAAGTGTGTTCTTAGCAACTGTAAGTGACCCATTGCGGGGTCATCTCCTATTGTTACTATAGCTTCCCACTGGACCCAGATGGCTCCGGAGGAGGAAATGAGGCTGGTGACGTTGCACAGCCCTGCCTCACTTAAATTCAATTCAGTCGCAAGTCATGGCATCACCTTCTTGATATCATGGTCTTCTTGGAGAACGAAGGACAAACAACAACGAGAAATGACCCCTTAGAGTGTAAGCTCCTTGAGGGTAGGGACCAGTTTCCCCTGTTTTTTCTGAGCCTAGGACAGGGCCTGCTGCTTGGTAGATTTTCAACGAAAGCATGTTGAACTGATGCTCCTGGATCCCCTGGGGAATGGTGTTTGGGCTAAAAAGCGGTACAATGATTCCCTCTTACTTGGAAAAGTATTCAGGATCTTCTGAAGTACACTGCAGACCCTTCTGCATGTTAACAACTTTACCATTTCAGAAAGACAAAGACATCTTTAGATCTTTCTTCAGTTTGGGGCATTTCCCAATTGAAAACAAAAGGCAATCTGATCTCTGGAATCCCTTTGGTCCTTGGGGTTCCTGTCCTGTCCTGCCTCTTCTTTGGTGGGGATGGAAGAAATGGAAGAGGAAGCCTAGGGTCATAAATCTGGACCTGGAAGGGAACTCAGAGGTCATCGGATTTAGCCCCCTCATTTTAAAAAGGAGAAAAAATAAGACTGGGAGAAGGAGAGGAATTTGGCCAAGGTTCCATAGGATAGGTCAGAACCAGGATTGGAATCTAGGTTGGCTCAAGAGAAGAGTCTGACCCACTGGTGGAAGTAACTCTAGGCTAGAAGTGAGAAAACCATTTTTCAAGTTGCACAAACATTTGTTAATCATCTTCTATGTACAGTGTACTGTAAGTTTGGATTCCTTGTAGAGTTTATAGTCTAGCAGGAAGATAAGGTATCAACATAGCTGAACTACAAAATACAATTTTCCATAAAAAAACACATTGAACTAAGTGCTATGTAAGGTCTGAAGAAGCTAGGTGGAATAGTGGATAGGATGCTAGGCCTGGAGTTGGGAAGACCTGAGATCAAATCCCTCCCCAGATGATTATAGCTTGGTTATCTTGGGCAAGTTACTTAACCTATGTCTGCCTCAGTTTCCTCAATTGTAAAGTAGAGATCATAATAGCATCTGCTTCTCAGCGTTGTCGTGAGGATCAAATGAGATCTGTAAAGATCTTAGCATAGTGCCTGGCATGCAGTCAGCACTTAATAAATGCTTATTCTCTTGTTTCTTTGTCTAAGAGGGAAATTGTCAGTGGGTGGTGTTCAAGGTTTGGTTTTTAATTTGAGAAAGACATCGTACAAGTTCCTTTAGCCCTGGTCCTTAATTTTCTCATTGATAAAATGAGGAGGTTGGACGGGGGGTCCTCTAAAGTCCTTTCTAACTCCAAACTAGGCTTCTATCAGGAGAGCTTCCTGGAGGAGGTGGCATTTCATGCACTTGCTAGCTAGGTGACTCTGGGCAAGTCACTTAACCTCTGCCTCAGTTTCCTGAAATGCTAAATGGAGGATAACAGCAACACCAACCTCCTAGGGTTTTCTTGAGCATAAAATGAGGTATTCGCAAAGTGCTTTGCAAACCTTAAAGTGCTGTAGAAATGCTTGCTGTTATTGATAATCATTATTGGAGTTGACCTTTAAAGAATAAGAAGGAATTTGATCAATGAGAAAGGCTAATGAGGGCATTCCAAGAATGGGCATCCCCTTGATTTTCAGTTCTTTACCACCACAAAAAGAGTTACTATAAATATTTTTGTACGTATAGGTCCTTATCCTTTTTTTTTTTCTTTTGCAGTGGGGAAGGCAGGGTAATTGGGGTTGAGTGACTTGCCCAAGGTCACACAGCTAGTAAGTGTGTCAAGTGTCTGAGGCCGGATTTGAACTCAGGTCCTCCTGACTCCAAGACCAGTGCTCTACTCACTGTGTCACCTAGCTGCCCCTCCTTAATCTTTTTTTTAAACTCTTTGGGGTACAGACCTAGTAGTGGTATTGTTAGGTCAAAGGGCATGCACAGTTTTATAGTCCTTTGGGCATAGTTCCAAATTGTTCTCCAGAATGGTTGTAGCAGTTCACAACTCCACCAACAATGCATTAATGTGCCTCTTTTCCACATCCCCTCCAGAATTTGTCATTTTCCTTTTCTGTCATATTAGCCAATATGATAGGTGTGAGGTAGTACCTCAGAGTTTTAATTTGCATTTCACTAATTATTAGTGATTTAGAAGATTAAAGCTATAGATAGCTTTGATGTCTTCTTCTGAAAACTGCCTGTTCATATGCTTTGACCATTTAGCAACTGAGGTCCCCAACTGTTTCCTTAAATCTTGTCCTATTTTGATTACAAACCTAGCCCTGAAACTTGCTTGTGACCTTGGACAAGTCCCTTTCCTTCCTAGAGTCTCCCTGGGACTAGCACACCTTGGACTCTCCTACCTCAAAGGATTGTTATGAGGAAAACACTTTGTAAAATTTAAAGAAATGTGTTATATATCCTAGGATTTGGACCTGGGAAAGTCCTGAGAGACCAGCTGGTCCCCTTTGTACAAATGGGGAAACTGAGGGCCGAAAGGGAAAATCACTTGGGGCAGGATCCAAATCTAAGTCTCTTTTCAGTCTGCCCTCCTGCCGCTCTTTTGTCTCTTTTTTCCAACAGTAGTTATTTTAATCCTAGTTAAGGTTGCGATGTTGAGTTTTAATAAAGGTTGCTATTCTGGTAAAAGATAATTGAGTGGAGGACCAAGCTCAACTCTCTCTCTCCCCCACTTGCCTTAATTAACAGCCCCACGGGAGGTCTGGTTATTAGTCCTGTAAAGCTAAGGCATGGCTGCTGACCTGGTGGAAGGGCATCCTGATTGCAGGCAGAGCTTCTGCAAAGCAGTAAAGAGACTTGGGTCCCGGCTGTGTGAGCCCACCCCTCTGAAATCAAGGTAAACAGCTCATGAAATACATGGCTTTAGAGTATTCTCCAATAAACTGGAGGGGGGCAGACTCCACATAGCCCCTGATGCCCACTCTGTGCTGGGCACCCTGAGGGGACAGAAACAAAGAAAGAGGTCAGCTTATTGTCCAAGACCGTGGGAGCTTTTGGCCGTTGGCTCCAGCATCCATCTGCAGTGTGGGGAAGCTTGTAAAATTACATTCAGTAAGCATTTTTTAAAGTGTGTACTCGATGCTTGGCACAGCATTAAGCCTCTGGGGATTCAAAGGGGCTGGGACATGACTTGGGATTTCAACCTCCCGACCAAAAAGAAACAAAACAAACCAACAGCCCCTGTCCTCTGGGAACTTATATCCTACTAGGGGGATGCAGCCTTTATGCAGATAATAAAATATAAGATAATTTGAGGAGGCTGGAGGCAATGTGAACAGAGAGCAGCCTAGGAAGGCTTCCTGTAGGAGGCGGCCCCTCAGTTGTACTATCCAGGAGAGAGAGAGGTCATCCAGTCTGCTTGACTGGAACTGTCTTTGGTCTGGGAACCAAGAAAGTATGCCTGTGGTCCCAGGGAGGCTAACCGTGTCCTCCACTCCATCTCCATCCACCAGGAGCTGGGAGGAGATCACATGATTGTTGAAAAATTCTTTTTTTTTAACTGCAGTAGCTTATCAGCTCCCCCCCCCCCAAAAGCCTAATCAATATTAAATTTCATTCTTTTATATCTGTATCGATAGACCAAAACAGGTTTATATCACTTGAAATCCCGCTTGTGTCTTGGTTCATTAACTCTTACTTAAGTTTATGATATTGGAAGTAACAAGTAGATTCATCTTTGAAACATTTATTGGGGAGGAAGGGGCGGGGCGGGTTGGACAGCTTTCTGAGATGCAGCTGGGCAGAGCACATGGACGGGCAGCCTTGCAATCAGGAAGACCGGGAGTCAGGGCTTGCCTCTTGGTGCTGGAGTCATCTGAACTGGTGAGGCCGTTGTTTCATTTGCAGTGTGGACATTTACACCTTGCAAATTGGCAAACTCTGCCAATCGGGGCTTGATTTATTGTTTATCTAGACTTAAGGTGACAGAAACGATGTTAACACGGCATTAAACTTAAAAATGTGTAGTGCTCACACCTCCACTTCCCAGCTGCTAAATATTTACCAGGAGGGCCCTCACTAGCCAGATGACCCTGGTTAAATCATTTAACTGACTCCTCAGTGCCACTAATCAGTGAGTTAATTACAGCTACACTTTCCCCCATCCAAACATTTCTTTAAACCCAAGTCTAAGCCTTTACTTTTATTCTCATTAAATTCATTTTATTTAATCCATTCCAGCTTGCCAGGATCCTTTTGAATACTAACTGTTTCACAGGAGTGTTAGCTATCAACCCCTCCCAGCTTTGTGTCATCAGCCAGTTTGACCCACTGGCCTTCTATGCCTTTGTTCAAGTCACTGACAGAAGCCTAATGGGTGAAATGATACTTGGGAGATCGGAGGCACCACCCTGTATAATTCATGATGTATTTCCCAAGAGCCTGGCAGAGTGCTTAGCACTACTGGGTTCTTAGGATAATAGAATCTAAAGCTGGAAGGAATTTGGAGGTCATCCAGTCCAGTTCCCTTCTTTTACAAATAAGGAAACTGAGGCCCAGGGGGGAATTTAAAGTTATTGACACTTTTTGTTTTTACATCACACTCCCTTCTAGGTAGAGGTTCTTCAGAATTTCAGTCCTTTCTCATAATAAAGAAAAGTAGTTTAGCAAAAACAACTGATACAGTCTAACAACGTATGAATGAATGAATGAATGAATGAAAAAGCATTTATTAAGTGCCTGCTGTGTGCCAGGTACTGTACTTAGGACATAGGGATACAAATATAGAAGTGAGACAGTCCCTTCCCTCAAGGAAGTTACAAGTGTGAGTACAACCCCTGTAGGGGAAAGGCAGCCAAGGAAGGGAATTTGGTCTGGGGAGTCACAGGGATAGGTGAGTGGAGCCATGAGTGGTGACTTATCATAATCCTCCGAGAATCGTTGATCGTTTTGAAGGTCCCCAGCAAGAGATGGAGTTGTTCAGTTGTGTCTGACTCTTTGTGACCCCATTTGGGATTTTCTTTGGCAAAGATACTGGAGTACTTTGCCATTTCCTTCTCCAGCTCATTTTACGCATGAGGACACTGAGGCAAACAGGGTGAAGTGACTTGCCCAGGGTCACACAGCTAGTAAGTGTCTGAGGCAGATTTGAATGCGGGTCTTCTTGTCTCCATGCCCAGTACTCTATCCACTGTGCCACCTAGCCTCCTCAACAACAACAGCAGAGTAAGAGGTGGAGTTTGGGGCTGGAGAGAGATACAGAGGGCAGGGCACAGGGCTTGGATGTCCAGGGTGGATAGATGGAAAGCATAGTCCAGGCTGTGATTGGAGTGGGTTGGGGGGATTATACTCACCCAGGGCAGAGTTCCTAAAATGAATGGATGAACTCTCTGAGGAAGAGAAGGGGGTGCGGTTTGGGGAGGGGGGAGGGGAGACAGTCCATGGCACATTCTATATTTCATTTCCAGAGCTTGTTAGTATGTGGTTTGCCCTGTGTCAGCCCTAAGACCAGGCCCCGACTCGACCATCCCTCTCTCCTCTGCTGCTTTGAAGAGCAGGCCCAGATGCCAACTACAGCCCTGACTTTGTCCAAGGGCCCACACCCTGCCCCTCTTCAAGTTTGTTTTCCAGAGATGGGTGTGATGTGAGCACAGGCAGTAATACAGAATCATTCTCCACCCCCCCCTCACCCCCGTGGCTGTGTGTGGGAGGAATAACTAACCAGAGGCAGCATTCAAGCCCACTGTGAAAAAAAGTGCAAGATTTATGTTCTTAATAACTCCGTGCTCCGGTCACAGTTGTCTTGAGTGGTGAAAATGAAAGCCTCTTTTGCATTTTCCCCCTCGTAGCCTGGAGGGAGTCATTTCTTTGTGAGCCTGGGAGGGCTGCCGTGTTTCACCTGCCTCATCCATCTAAGCAGTGGCAAATTGCATACCCAACAAGGTTGCTCACGGTATAGCAAATTGGTTGGGTGTCTGCTGCAATCAATTTCTTAATGGAGTGATTTGGACTTCAATCGAGCTGGGAAATGAAGTGTCTTGGGAGGTGGTGAGAGCGGGGGGCAGTTCGGAGGCTATCACTGTCCACCCGAGGCCTGGCGTTCCACCTGGCAGGGGCGCTGGGAATAATCGTAATGACGATAATGGGAATTTGCTATATAGGATGAAAGGCTTTTACGATATAGAGATGTTAACAGAGGGGCTGAGAGCCACGTGGGCACAGGAGGAGGTGCGAGTCCGCCTCATCAGCCGGTCTGCCGCTGTCCAGTGATGAGGATTCTGAGGATGCTTTCAATAAGCCAGCGGAAGATGAGCTTGCACCCTCATACTTGAATTTGATTCCAAAAGTGATGCGCCAGGCACTGCGTTAGGTGCTGAGATTTTGTCGTTGCCGTTGAATAGTTTCAGTCGTGTCCTACTCCTCGTGATCCCGTTTGGGGTTTTCTTGGCAAAGATACAGGAGGGGTTTGCCATGTCCTTCTCCAGCTCATTTTACAAATGAGGAAACTGAGGCCAACAGGGTGAAGTGACTTGCCCAGGGTCACCCAGCTAGTCAGACACGATCGAATAACAACACACTTCCTGACTCTCTCTATCCCTTATACCACTTAGCCGCTGAAAAAAGAAAAGACCAGTAATGACAGGAATAGTGGCTCCTTCCCAGGACTATTTCTCTTTGATGCCCAGTGAAAAGAATGAGCACGGTTTTGTATGACTTCACACGTATGATCAATATGATGTTGCTTGCCTTCTCAAGGGGTGGGACGGAGGGAGAGAATTTGTAACTCAAAATCTTAAAAAATGAATGTTAAAAAATGTTCTTCATGTAATTGGGACGTATTTAGTGAAATAAAATATATTAGAAACCAATAAACATCAAAATTCTAACAAAGAAGATGAGATGATGATGATGACGATGAAGACAAAAGCAGTAACTCTCTGGAGAGAATGATTTTACGTTTGCAGAGTCTGTCGTATCCTTTATCTCATGTGTGTGTCTCACAACTGCCCTGTATCCTGTTCTCCTACGTTTAGAGCCATGAAACAAGGGTACTGAAATAGAGGACCTTGTTTTCTCCCTAGAGCTGGGAATTGTGATCCCATGACCAAGCAGCTCGGAAACTCCAGGCGTCTAAAGCGGTAGGATTTTAGATTTAGAGCTGAGAGGGAACACAGATGACATCTCATCCTACCCCTTTTTCAGGTGAGGAAACTGTGGCCCAGAGAGGGAGAGCCTTGCATGTAAGCAGCAAAACCCATGATGTGAGTGTCATAGGTGGCAGCTGCCTATTGGCCACCTTGCTGCTCCCCCAGCTCACCTGCCGCTTCTGGTCCGTGCCACTCCCTTCACTTACCCTGGGGCGGAGCCAAACTGACTTACTTTCTAGTCTTCCTACACTCTTCTCCGTAGCCTGTCTCCACACATTGGCCACTAGCTACCTCCTGGGCCAACGATGCCATCCTTCCTCTCCTCCTCCGCTTAGAATTCCTCATTTCTTATTGTTGGTGCTGCCTTCTCCAGGAGACCTTTCCTCATTCTCCTTACTTGTGAGTGTCACCTCCCAAAATCACCGTGTATCACTTTTGGCAGCTAGGTGGCCCAGTGGCTAGAGCTCTGGACATGGAGTCATCGAAATCTGAGTTCAGATCCAGCTTCCGATACTTATTAGCTCTGTGATCCTGGACAAGTCACTTAACCTCTGTCAGTCTCAGTTTTCTCATCTACAAAGTGGGGATAATAAAGGCCCCTGCCTCCTAGGCTTGCTGTGAATGAGATATTTGTTGTAGTGCTGTATGAGGGGCAGCTAGGTGGCACAGTGGTGTCAGGAGGACCTGAGTTCAAGTCCAGCCTCAGACACTTAGCTGTGTGACCTTGGGCAAGTCACTTAACCCTAATTGCCTCGCCCAAAAAAGTGTTTTCCAAATGTTAGCTGTTTATGTATATGTCTCTGTGTGTGTATACACACACATACACACACACATACATACTTCTATGTGCACATGTAATCTCCCCCTATGGAATGTAACCTTCTTGAGAGCAGAGGCTAACTTTTATGGCTTTCCATACCTGTGATCTGAGCACGGTGTTGTTGTTGTGTTTGTCCTTCGTTCTCGAAGAGGACCGTGACATCAGAGACATGATGCCATGACTTGCAGTTGACTTTGATTTGAGCGAGGGAGGGCTGTGCAAGGTCACCAGCCTCACTTTCTCCTCCAGAGCCATGTGGGTGCAATGGTCAGATATTCACCAGGACGACTGGAGGTGGCCCAGGATGCATTGGGAGACCTCCGAGCATAGTGTAAGTGCTTAACATATGCTTGTAGGTGAGCTAATGATTCATCCTTTTGGTTGCTATTGCCCCAATTACTATGAAATAATAATAATAATTGCCCTTAGCTGTTTACCTGCTGTATCTCCTTCCCCTTGAGCCCCGCCCTCCCCAGAAGGTAAGCTCCCTGAGGGCAGAGACTGCTCAGTTTTACTCCCCCCCCCCCAACCTCCCCCACTGCCTAGCTCAGGGACTCGTAAATAGTAGGCATTTAATGTCTTTTGGGATGCCTTGGCTTTGATCGTAATGTGCTTGGCACATATGTTGTTAATTCTCCTACCTGTTTAAATTGGATTGATCAAGGGGGAAGTAGCACAGGAGAAGGAGCCTTCCGCCGGGGGTTGTAGGCCTCCCTTTGCCCCTTGTTCGCTCCGTGACCTTTGATGACTCACTGTCTCTCTATGGGCCTTGGCGTCTCCTCCATCAAAGGAGGCTGTTGGATTCGCTCTCTCGGGTCCCTTTCAGCCCTGAAATTCTGAGTCATCCCGATAGATGGAGGAAAGCCCATTATCTTTACTGTGCTTCTGACTTTAGGTCACAGAGCATAAAACTGTCTGTTTTCACCCAACTGCAGGTCCAAGAGGTCACAATTGAAACCTGGGGTGTTTCCGCAACTCCCTGTGGTCTAACGATTATATAATAATACAAGCTAACATTTTTATAGTACTTCCTATGTGCTAAGCACTTTATAGATCTCTCATTGGAGCCTCGTGACAACTCTAGGAGGCAGGTGCTGTTATTAATCTAATTTTACAGTTGAGGAAACTGAGGTAAACAGAGGTTAAGTGACCTGGCCAGGGTGACACAGCTAGTAAGAATCCAAGGCCAGATTTGAAGTCGTGTCTTTCTGACCTCTCTATCCCCTGTGTATGACAGTAATATGGGAAGAAATGACTCACCGAACTAGAATCTATAAGCACTGGTTAGGCCTTTAGGAAATTGTGGTTTGATTAGTTATTCAGGAGCCGCAGAGAAAGAGAGAGACTCCCCAGCTTACCCCACTCACCTCCCAAGCGTTTTCTCTGTATGAGATGGGAGCCGTCCAGGCTGAAGGCTTGTGTTTCTCAGTTCTCTTCTCTATCCTGTGGGCAATTATATCAGAAGGATGTGTCTGGAGTGATGTGAACTTTTCCTGCCTTTCCCATAATTCTGCCCTAACCCATAGGGTGGGAACAGAGCTCGGAGAAACACAGAATCTGAGATCTGGGAGAGACTTCGGAGCATCGACTTTTAGAGCTGGAAGGACCTTAGACCATAAAATGTCAGTGGTGGGAGGGGCCCTTACAGCGGGAAGATAGCTTAGAGCTGAGAATGTGGGAGCTAGTGGAGGGATTTTAGAATGGAGAGCATCAGGCCTGGCAGGGGACCTTAGTATAGAGAATATCAGAACGTGGAGGGGCCTTAGAACATAGATTGTGACAACACAGGACCAGGGGCAGTTAGGTAGTGCTGTGGATAGAGTACCAGCTCTGGACTCTGGAGGACCTGAGTTCAAATGTGGCCTCAGACACTAGCTGTGTGACCCTGGGTAAGTCATTTACCCCTGATTGCTTCAAAAACAAAACAAACAAACCAAAAACCCCCATAAGACCCGAGGATCTTGGAGACTGTCGATAGTCCAACTTTCTCACTTTCCAGGGGAAGGAGCTGAGGCCTAGAGGGGTAAGGTGACTTGTCTAAAGTAATATGAAGTTTTAAAAGTAGGATCCAGACTCAGATCCCCTAATTCTCAATCCAGTCCTCCTTTTGTTAGTTCATTGCTCAGGGAATTTCATCCTAAGCCCTCCTCTCACAGAGAAAGCCAGAGCCTGGGAAGAGCATCTTAAAGCAAATTCCTAATGTTCTGACGGGCGTCCAGACCTTGCTTCTAGCTGGTCTCTGAGGGGGTTTCTGAGATCCTTTCCCGGTGTCAGTTACTCATCTTATGACTGACTTGCAGCACATGGAAGAGGGGTTGAACTGAGTTTTCCTTTGCGTTTCTGTGGTTGAAGGTCACAGATTCCCCGAAGCTCAGAGCAGGGAGAGTCCCCTGTGGCCCTCTTGTCCCCAATACCTGACCAAGAATCCCTAGCACAGCCACCTGACTTGTGGCCATCCAGCCTCAGAGAAAAGACCTTCAGTGGGGGGACTGCACGCCCTCCCCAGGCAGTTCATTCTTCTCTAGGGCAGCCTAAAGTGGCACAGTGCATGGAGAACCAGGCCTAGAATCAGGAAAACCTGAGTTCAAATCCAGCCTCAGACACGCACCAGCTGTGTGACCCTGGGCAAGTCACTTAACCCTGTTTGCCTCAGTTTCCTCATCTGTCAAATGAGCTGGAGAAGGAAATGGCAAACCACTCCAAGATCTTTGCCAAGACAACCCCACATGGGGTCACAGATTGTCGCACACCACTGAACAACAACAAGCCTGCCTTTCTGTGCTGTCTGTGTCTTGCCCCTCATTCTGCCCTCTGGAGCCAAGCAGGACAAATCTTACCCCTGGTTTTGTTCTTGGCTTATATGGCAGAACATAGAGCATGGCTTCTTAACCTGTTGTGTCATGGAGGCCTTGGGTAGTGTCTGGTGAAGCCTGTGGACCCCTTCTCAGAATGATGTTTTTAGATGCGTTAAAAAATACATGGGATTCAAAAGGAAACCAATCTTACTGAAGTGAAGTTAACAAAAAAATGTTTTTAAAAAAGTTCGCAGACCCCAGATTCAGAACTCCTAGAAAGAGGGACCATCATTGTCATGGCAGCCAGCCCATTAGTGAGGTTCCCTTTTCTCCCCCACCCCAACCCAGCTATTTCTTCCTTTGTTGGAATCTCTGGCCTCCTTTCCTCCCTGAAGGGTGGGGGGCCAAGGCTCTGAGAGCAGGCTTGGTCGGAAGGTGACGGTCGGGCAGACAAGCAAAGGCTTTGTTCAGGTGGAGCCATGTATGCGTGGACACCTCTCTGGAGTTCTGAGTCATCTGAAGGCCTCCCCCAGATCTCTTTATTTCGGGATTTCTGATCAGCCCCTATTCTGTAGTGAGCTTGGTAGGCTGTGCACCCCAGGTCTGCCTGGCCCAAGGACCCCATGCTATAGGCACCAGCCATTTGCTAGTGGTTTTGAGATTTTCCCTGGAACAGGCAGCTCGGGACACGTTGTATTTGATGCCCAGCAAAGCTGCCTGCATCCTTTCAGATGAGGTCATGTTTGTAGAGCAGTGAGCACAGTGCCTGGCACTTAACACCCGCTTGTTCTCTTCCCCCTTTCCCTTTCACTTCAGTAAACATTTATCAGGTACTTCCTCTGTGCAAGCCTCCAGTAGCCCAGGAACTGAAATTACAATCGCCCAGGGACAATGGAGAATGAATGATCGAACAGTTTTGCATTTTTGTATCCCCCAGCTCTAGCACGGGGCCTGGATTTGGTCAGGTGCTTAATAAACCAAGGAGCTGATTCAGGCAGGCTGTAACACATCACTTTGTGGAGCTGTGCTTGATGTTTACCTGTTGGGCTTGGTCACCCACTGATTGCACGTGGGGGAGGGAATGAGAGAAAGTGAAAACTCCACAAGTCCAGGCTGGTCATGGGGAGAGAAATAATTGATGGAAAGCTGGGGTGCCCCTCGCTGCGAGAAGTGGGTTGGACTTGATGAAGTCTAACATCTTATCAAGTTCTAGAGCCATGATTTTCCAACAGTTCCTAAGTAGAGAGACCTGGACAGGGGATTTGCAGGTAGGAAGGTTAGTCTGAAGAGTTGGAGGAAATACTCACCTTGATTGATTCATGGATTCATTTGACCAAGTTTTCAGCACAGGACCTTGGGAGATGTTCAGTCATTTCTTGGTGTTGCCCAACACTCTGTGACTCCATTTGCGGTTTTCTTGGCAGAGACACTGGAGCGGTTTACCCTTTCCTTCTCCAGCCCATGTTATAGATGAGGAAACCGAGGCCAGCAGGGTGAAGTGACTTGCCCAGGGTCACATAGCTAGGAAGTGTCTGAGGCCAGATTTGAACTCAGGAAGATGAGTTTTCCCAGCTCCAGGCTCAACACTCTATGGCACCTCCTAGCTGCCCAATGGACTGGAATACCCCCCAGTAGCTACCTCTGAAGGGTGTGCTGGAGTAGGCTCTGACTGAGCATTTGCTCTTGGGAAATTGCTGAAAACCAAGGTTTGATTAGGTTTTTTAAAATTATTATTATTATCTAGACTTAAGAAGGTGATGGAGATTCAACTTGCAAAAGCTTATCATGGCTGGAGAGCGAGCAGATTGACTGGCACACCACTGACCTCTCCCTTCCTTTTGTTCATGCCGGTCTTTCCTTATGGCACCTTGCCTCGTTAGTCTGTGCCTGTATGGATCCTGCCTTCTGTGGAGCTGCAGGCTGATAGGAGTTTCTCTCTCCTCCATTGAGATGGCCCCCCATGCCATGGGGCACATCAGGCTTGGTTTGGATGTCTCTGCTCATGTCTCAGGTCCCCTTTGAGTTCTTAGATGCTGGGGGCCAGGTCTGAGCTATTTGTAGTGCCCACTGTGCCCAGACTTGGGGCCTTGCATTCAGTAGGTGCTCAGCGGATATTTGTTGGATGAACGGATGACTACCGTGGTATCATGAAGGATAGTACAAACAAACTCTCTGCCCATCTGCTCCTTCTGCCACAACTCAGTCATTTGGAAAGAATGTGAGGACACATGAATGAGAAGGACTTAGCCCTGTGGCTGAATCTCAGATTTGGGTAGACTTCAGAAACCATCCAGCACAGTGTAGACCTGAAGAGGAATCCTGTCTGTCTTAGAACTGTCCGTGGTGATCGGTCCTTCAGCACCACCTCTACAGACAGCGTTCATCGCCTCTTTGCTCTCTCTTCTCCAGGTAACCAAAGACAGCTCTCATGTCCCCCCTGAGTCTTCTCCACAATGGCATCAGCTCTTTTGGGTTGCCCTGTCCCACTATTGCCAGCTGGCATTGAGGGTGCAGTCCACTGAAAACCTCAGATCTTTTTCAGACAAACTTATGTAGTAGCAACACCTTCCCCCTTGTAGTTCTGAGCTTGACTTTTTTTAGCCAAGTAAAAAATTTACTTTTCTCTTTATTAAATTTAGCCCTCATGTGTCAGCTTATTGAGACCTTTTTGGACTCTACCTCCAACACCCCACCTGCCAGTCAGCCCTTCTGTCTTTCTTTCTCACCTCTACTTCATAGAATCTCAGGTTCCCATCAGAACTCATAAGCACTAATGTCCCACACGGGACCTTGCCTGACCCAGACTAAAGACTAGTCTGTGCCACAGGATTGTTAATGAGGCTCAAATGAGATAATATTTGTAATGTGCTTAGCATAGTGCCTGGCACGTAGTAGGTGCTTCATAAATGCTTTTTCCTTTTCCTTCCCATTTCCCCCCATTACTATATATTTATTTTGTATGTATTTATATGTATATTTGTTGTTTCCCCTGGTAGAATGTAAGTTTCTCAGGAAGTTTTCAGAGGAAGAAATTAAAGATATCTATAGTCATATAAAAATGCTCTAAATCACTATTGATTAGAAAAATGCAAATCAAAACAACTCTTAGGTGCCACATCTCTCCTGTCAGATTGGCTAACATGTCAAAACAGGAAAATGATAAATGCTGGAGTGGGTGTGGGACAATTGGAACATTAATTCATTGTTAGTGGAGCTGTGAGCTGATCTAACTGTTCTGGAGAGCAATTTGGAACTATGCACAAAGGGCTATAAAAATGTGCATACCCTTTGACCCAGCAATACTACTTCTAGGGCTGTATCCCAAAGAGATCACAGAAATAGGAAAGGGACCCGTAGGTACAAAAATATTTATTGAAGCTCTTTTTGTAGTAGCAAAGAATTGGAAATCAAGGGGGTGCCCATCAATTGGGAATGGCTGAACAAGCTGTGGTATATGAAGGTAATGGAATACTATTGTGCTATAAGAAATGGGGACGATACGGACTTCACAATAACCTGGAAAGATCTATGTGATATGATTCTGAGTGAGGGGAGCAGAACCAGGAGAACATTGCACACAACCACGATATATGGATTCTGTGATGACTAACCTTAATAGACTTGGCTCTTCTCAGCAATCCTTTTTTCTTCTCTTTTGGTTTCGCTTCTTCTTTCTCATGATTCATTTCATTGGTTATAATTCTTCTTTACAACTTGACTATTGTGAAAATAAGTTTAATGCAAAGGTATATGTAGAACCTATATTGGATTACATACTGTCTTGGGGGGGGGGCCTGGGAGAGGGGGAGGAGAAAATTTGGAACTCAAAAACTTGGGGCAGCTAGGTGGGGCAGTGAATAGAGCACCGGCCCTGGAGTCAGGAGGACCTGAGTTCAAATGCGGCCTCAGACACTTGACAATCACTAGCTCTGTGACCTTGGGCAAGTCACTTAACCTGAGTTGCCTTGCCTTCCCCCCTCCAAAAAGAAAAAAAAAGGAGCCCCAAAACTTGTGGAACTGAGTGTTGTAAGCCAAAAATAAAAAATAAATTAAAAGAATGTAAGTTTCTTTAGGGCTGAAACCATTTCAATTATATCTTTGTATCCTGAGCCTATAGAAGTAGGTGATTAACAAATGCTTGTTAAATCAGATTGTCCATCTATAAATTGATCAGCAGTCTCACCTCTGTCTTTGATAAAAAGCATCACGAGGCAGTGTGGTGGCTAGGGAACTTGACTTGGAGTTTGGAAGGCCTCCATGTGACTTATTACCCTGCCTCTCTGGGTCTCTTTTCCTTATCTCCTCCAAAATGAGGGAATGGGACTAACTAATTTCTGGGTTCCCCTTTAGATCTACATCCTATGATCTGGGGTGTGAGTATCAATCATGGATCTTCCAGACTTTGGCATCTTAGGAGAGTCCCTTCCTCTGGTCCTCAGGCTCTCCTGTAAAATGAAGGGCTTGGCCTAAAGTAGGGGTGTCAAGCTCACGTGGCAGCGGGGACCACTAATCTATGTGTGAGGATCCCAGCATCAACTTGGTTTTCAAAAGTAATGTGACCCATGTTTTATTATATTTTTATTAATTTAAAAAATATTTTAATGTGGTTAAGGCCACACTTTAGAGGGTTGTGGACCACACGTGATCCCCAGGCTGACCTGAGCATTGGACAACTCTGATCTGCTTGAACTGCAAGGCTGCCATGATAAGAGCTGCTCAGACCACTATTCCTTACAGAGACTCCTTCAGTCTTTTTCCCAAAAGCCGTTGGTGAGACCCTGCTCAACTCCATCACCCCAGGGGAAGATACTTTTCTTAGGACATATTGTTGCTAAAGTGAGAGATGATCTGGCATAATAAAGATAGGATGTAGAGATGTGTATATGAGAAAATACGATTGACAGCAAGGTGGTACAGTGGATAAAGTACTGGCTCTGGAGTCAGGAGGGACCTGAGTTCAAATCTGGCTTTAGACACTTACTAGCTGTGTGACCCTGGGCAAGTCACTTAACTCCAAGTGCCTCCAAAAATAAATAGGAAGTATGATGTCATATCTCCCCAAATATCACTTTACTGGATTGGTTTCTGTGTTGGCCAGTGTATTTAATATATCTTTTCAGTAGTTTCATCCTGTACAGAATACAGCAGCGTCCTTTAGAGATAACATATAGGGTTTGTTTTTTCTTTCATCTTTTAAAAGTTAGGCAGGAAAAACCTGCGTGTGTCTAATTGTTTTTCAGTCATGTCTGACTTTTCCAAACTCCATTTGGGGTTTTATTGGCAGAGATACTGGAGTGGTTTGCCATTTCCTCCTCTGGCTCATTTTACAGATGAGGAACTGAGGCAAACAGGGTGAAGTGACTTGCCCAGGGTCATACATCTAGTAAGTGTCCGAGGCTGCATTTGAACTCAGGTCTTCCTGACTCAAGGTCCATCCACTGCACCACCTACCTGCCCCAAGAAGAAATATAACTTTCCACCATAACATTATTTCTAAGAGAAAATCAGATTCAACTTAAAACATTCTACAGATCCTTTTATCTCTTTCTTGTTTTAAAACGACGGCCTTTTAAATATATGTACACACCATATATGTATAGTGAAGGAAAATGATAGCCATATATATATATGTCCATGTATACATATACATTTGTGTACATACATATGTGTGTACGTGCATCTGTATATGCACACCTACACGTGTGTAGATCCTATAGACCATGTGTGTATATGTGTGTGTATATATGATTGCCTTGTTCAGTCATTTTCAGTGATTTCTGACTCTCTGTGACCCCATTTGGGGTCTTCTTGGCAGAGATGCTGGAACGGTTTGCCATTTCCTTCTCTAGCTCATTTTACAGATGAGGAACTGAGGCAAACAGGGTGAAGTGACTTGCCCAGGGTTACACAGCTAGTTAGTGTCTGAGGCTGGATTTGAACTCAGGAAGATGAATCTTCCTGACTCCAGGCCCAACACTCTATCCACTCTGCCACCTAACACTGTGTGTGTGTGTGTGTGTGTGTGTGTACATACACACATACATATATTAAAATTATGTATATAAAATTATGCATATATTATATATGTGCATATTTGTGTGTGTATAAAATACATAAAAATTTACCCTTCTCTCTTGACTCTCAGTATCCTCCTTTTTGCCATGTCTCCCAATAATGCCTCATCCCACACCCGTAATCCACCACCTTTCTGCCGAGAGGAGGGAAGGCAGCTTTTTCCATCAGCCGTCTGATCTCATGAGTGGTCAGCCCCCTGACCAGGGTTCTGGGGGCTTTTGGTGACGTTTTCATTGATGCTATTGTGGTCAGGGGCTTTTCTAGAAATGTTACTCACCAGAAGGATGGGGATGACTGTCCACTGGTTAGAAGTTTCACTTCTCTGAGACTTCTTTCTATGGGACTCTGAGGGGGTGTGTGTGTGTGTGTGTGTGTGTGCATGCATGCGTGTGAGTACACAGTGGGGGAAAGAGAATCAGCTCATTATTAAATGAGGCTCAGCTTCCTTTTTTTCTGGAATAGGAAGAAAAATCATAGGTTGTCAAGCTGGAATATGCCTGGTACTCATTTAGTCCAACCCCCCCCCACCTTTTTTTTACAGAGGAGGAAACTGAGGCCCAGAGATGTTATGTCAACAGACATTTAGTCATTGATTACTCATTATGAGACAGGCACTGTACTAAAACCGGGGGATACCAAGAAAAACAATATCAACCTGCTTTGTTTTTGTGTCCAGGACCCCATGGGCAGTCTGGTAAAGCCTGTGGACTTTTGCTCAAAATCCTGTTTTTTAAGTTCATTAAATAAAATACATCAGATTACAAAGGGAGACAATTATATTGAAATAGTTGTCTTTTTAAAATTAAATATTTTGTTTTTTTCTAATTTCACGTAAAAACAATTTTAGAATTCATTTTTAAGTATTTCGAGTTTCAAATTCTCCTCCTCCCTCCCTTACCTCTCCCCTCATTGAGAAGAGAAGCAATATGATATAGGTTATACATGTGCAGTCATCTAAAACATTCCCATGTTAGTCATGTTGTGAAAGAAAACAGACAAAAAAACATGAAAAAAAAAGAAAAAATTAGTCTGCTTTGATCTGCATTCAGATTCTATCAGTTCTTTTTCTGGAGGTGGATAGCATTTTTCATCATGAGATGGAATTTTCTTGAATCGTTGAGTTGCTGAGAGTAGCTAAGTCATTTGCAGTTGTTCATCAAACAATAATACTGTGTACAGTGCCCTGGTTCTGCTCACTTCACTTTGCATCAGTTCATATAAGTCTTTCCAAGTTTTTCTGAAACCATCCCCTTATCATTTCTTATAGCACAATAGTACTCCATCACAATCATATATCCCGATTTGTTTAGCTATTCCCCAATTGATGGGCATCCCCTCAGTTTCCAATTTTTAGCCACAAAGGAGCTGCAATAAATAATTTTGTGATATAAGTCTTTTTCCTTCTTTAAAAAAAAAATCTCTTTGGGATTTAGACCTAATAGTGGTATTGCTGGGTCAAAGAGTATGTGTAGTTTTATAACCCTTTGGGCATAGCTCCATATTGCTCTCCAGAATGGTTGGGTCAGTTCACAACTCCACCAACAGTGCATTAGTGTCCCAATTTTCCCACATCCCCTCCAACATTTGTCATTTTCCTTTTCTGTCCTTTCAGCCAAGCTGATAGATGTGGGATGGAACCTCAGATTTGTACCAAGATAACTTTCACTCAACCATTGTTTTCTCACTTGAAAGCAAGCAGCGAGGTGGTGCAGTGGATAGAATGTAGGACCTGGTGTCAGGAGGACCTGCAAATCCAACCTCAGATACTTACTAGCTGTGTGACCCTGGGCATGTCATTAACCACTCTAGGTCTCAGTTTTCTCACCTGTAAAGTCAGGTGTTTGTAGATTTGGTTGTAGCCTCTTCAGATCCTTCCAGCTCTAAATCTATGGCCGATAACCTGAATTTTATTGACAGACCAGCCTCCTTGTCCACAAGACCTTTAATGTATTCATTCATTCATTTGTTTATTTGTTCATTTATTTATTCATTCATTCCTTTGGTTTATTTATTTGTCTGTCATTTATCTATTTTGCCTCTTCTGGTAGGCCAAATTTAAGGAATTTCATTTTCATGAAGTTTAAGCTCATGGAGATGAGTAAGAGTGTCTTATAGTTCTCTCAATTCTTAATAATGACAGGCCATGACAGGCCATCTAGCTGGTGTTTCACAGATACCTGTGAATTGTAGAAGTAGAAGGGACCTTCAAAAATATCCGCTCTCTCTTATACTTGCCTGAGAATCCCCTTCACAGTCTTCATAGCAGATGGTCATCCGTCCCTGGCTTAGAGACCTCCAGTGATAGGGAGCTCACTGCCTCTCAAGGCAGCTCCTTCCCCTTTTGGATAGTTCTAAATTGTCTGCAAGTTCCTACCAATACTTATTGTTTTGAATATCTTCCCATGTCCTTTCATATTTAAGAACAATAAAATGGTTCCCATGTCAAGGTTATGGGAAGGAAGCCAGGGGCCCAGATAGTCCACACTCTAGGTATTTATCCTCTGCTTAAATGAGATTTGAACTGTCCAGTTGGTCAATTCATGAAGGAAGAAATGAAGGGCCTAGAGGTGGGAAGGGTTGAGGGTTCTGAAAGCAGTAATGACCAGCATTTATTACACTGTGTTGTGCATCTATCACTCAAATCTTTCTGTAGCTCTAGAATTTCATTCATTTGTCAGCTATTAGACGGATGGATGGATGGATGGATGGATGGATAGATGGACAGGTACATGGACAGATAGATGGATAGACAGATGGATAGGTAGACAGATAGGTAGATAGGTAGATAGATAGATGGACAGGTAGATAGACAGATGGATAGATGGATAGATAGATAGATAGATAGATAGATGAATGGATTGACAGATGGATAGACAGACAGATAGATGGATAGATAGATGGATAGACAGATGGATAGATAGATGGATAGACAGATAGATGGATGGATAGAAGATAAATGGATGGATAGATAGAAATAAGTTATATAGTGCTTGCTATGTGCCAGGTACTTTGCTGACCTCTGTGAAAACAAATATAAGCTAGCAAGACAGTCTCTGTCCTAATGTCCTCAAGCTACTTACATCCTAATGGAAGGAGAAGACACATGGAAGGGGGTGAGAGGCCAGAGCTAGATGGAAAAAAGGAGGGGCAAGATTGCTGGCAAGGTGGGACCAGAGAATCCAAAATGTGTGGGAGTGAAAGGGCTTAAATGACCTGGAAACCTCATGAAATGATGGCCTGGGCCAGGCACTTGCTATCAAGCAGAGAAGGCCCAAGGGGTGGAGACATTTGGAGTACATGGAAAAGTCTTAAAAGTCAGGAATGACGTGCCAGGAGTAGGTACCCTCTCTGTTCCCAGCCCTGTACTTGGCACTAGAGAGGGTGCCAAGTAAAGGATCTTATCTTCTCAGATGACTCAGTGTACACAGTGCTGGGCCTGGAGTCAGGAAGACCTGAGTTCAAATCCTGCCTCAGACATTTATTAGCTTGTGACCCTGGGCAAGTCACTTCACCCTGTTTGCCTCAGTTTCCTCATCTGTAAAGCGAACTAGAGAAGGAAGTGGCAAACCCCTCCAGTACCTCTGCCAAGAAAACCCGAAATGGGGTCATGAAAAGCCAGACATGACTGAACACACAAGAAGATAAATACTGTGTGATCCCGGCCCTCGGTGACAGCAGAGTCCAGCAGGGAGAATTATAATCACAAGAGTCCTTGTGTGTATGTAGGTTGAAACCTTGCACATTCACTGATAAATTGAATCTAAACTTGGTTGTGATACTTGTCTACAGGGTTGGTTGGGATGCACTCCCTTCCCAAGGATACCAGGGCACTGTCCTGCCCACTGCCCCTGCTGTGACTGCAGAGGGTAGGGCTTTCAGGGTTGGGTGGACTGGCTTTATTTACTTATTCATTTATTTATTTATAAAACATTCTTAAGGGGGAGCATTCCTATCCAGCAGGGCTTCAGATTGATTGACAGGTCACATGCTTCTTAGAAGCTCAGGCCTGGTAATTCATTTAAAAGACATTTTTCTTTTTTAATTTAATGGAGGAAATCATTAGCAGGGAAATTGGTAGAAACTGATTTACACTGGTATTCAGAGGGTTGTGGTGGGGAGGAGGTCGGAAGCCAAGGAGAAACCCAGTTCTAATTGCACTTGTTCTAGAAATATGGCAGTATGGCCTTCCCAGAAACCTTAGTGGGATGGGCAGACGCCTCAGGCTGGAACTCAGCCCCTCTGGGACCTAAAACAATCTACTTTTGGGGTCTAGAGCTATGGAGCTATCTGGTCCAGCATGTCCATTTTACAGATGACGAGACTGAAGTAGAGACTTTTCTGAGGTCATGCAGGTCTCTGAAGCTTCCGGGTCCTCTGGGTCCAGAGCTAGCGTATTGTGGTATAGCCCACAATAAAGTCCTGGGCATGGTTCGGAGCCCTACCTCAGAGATTTACTAGCTGGGTGACCTTGAGAATGTCATTTCACATTTCTGAGACTCAGTTTTCTCATCTGTAAAATGCAGACACCTACCTCACAGAGTTAAGAGCTCCAGTGAGACCGTGACAAAGCATTTTGCAAACCTGAAATGTCAGCATTTATTTATCGTCCTTATTTCTTGAGACTGCTGGAAAGGCAGCAGCCATCGATGGTCCCTAGCCGCTGATTGTTCCAATACCGATTGGTACAGTATCTTTAACATGCTCCATTTTGGTGGCCTGGGCCAGGTGTGCCCCCATCACGCAACCTGGTGGCCTCCTGCATCCAGGGGCCTCACCATGGTGGTGCCGTGCTTAGAACACACAGTGCATTGATCAACTTTGGCTCTACTGGGGCTCAGAACTCTCGAACTCAAGACATCCTCCAGTGAGTAGAGATTACAGATATGTGCCATCACCCCTAGCTATTATCATCATTATCAATCATAGTAATTGTTACTCTGTTAAAGATGCTGATATCCTGGAGTGAACACAAGTGATGCTGTCAGAAAACCCAATTCCGTTCCGCCCTTGATTCTCTCATGCTCTGGCGTGTTGGCCTGGCGAGGTCCCAGTGTCCTAGCCCCAGGGTAAGTTAGCGGGTGATGCTCTTTCTGCTTTTGGGAATCTTATTCTTTTGCTATCATTCCCAGGGAAATTGGACTAGGACCCCCAGCCTGGGAAAAGTCCTACGTGCGCCTCTCACTTCATCTGGTTCCAAAAAGCTGCAACTGGGTTCACCCTAAAAATAACCAAACATACAAACAGCTTCATCATGCTAATGTTTTTCATATTTGCAGGCCAAAGAATTTAAAGGTACAGTGGTTTTGGTTTTTCCCATATTGTAAACTCCCTGGTAGAAGAGGGTGTTGGAGGAAGAGAGAGGGGAAAGAGACCCAGTTGACTTTGAGGCTGCTGTCTTCTAGGCTTCTGAGCATGGAGCTGTTAGACCAGGTCTTCCATAAGAATAAGAGCTATGTTTTATCTCAGCTTGAACTCTCCCCTAGTGCCTAGCACAATGCTCTACACACATTAGGTGGTTTCTTGAGGCTCGGCTCAAACGTCACATCCCACAAATGAGGAGTGGTCTTCCCTGATCCCCTCAACTGCTTGTGTCTCCCCCCAGAAAATCATCTTGTATTTATTTGCTGTATATTTATGTGCTTCCACTTACATGAAGCTTAACCTGATGATCTAGTGACCGAAAAGTGTGGTAGGAGAAGGGAAGAGAATGAGTATTTTTAAGCACCCACCGTGTGCTAGGCACTGGGCTGTGCACTTTGCAAATGTTATCTTGAGCTCTGGAGTGAGAGGCCCTGGTTCTGACACTCAGTGGCTCTGTAAATTCAGGCAAATCACTGACCTCACTTTTTCCTTGCTGCATCAGATGGCCGTGCAGCTCTAGATCTGGGATCCATCGTATGATTCCCCCTCTGCTGGGGGTGGTGGCAGGGAGGGGGGAATTGTGTATGTTCTCTTTCCTGATAGAATGTGAATTCTTGGAGAGCAGAGATTGCTTTGCTTGTCTTTGAATCCTTAGAACCTAGCATAATGGTTGGTGTGTATGCAGTAGGCACTCGATAAATGCTTGCTGGTTGATTGATTAATAACTACTGGTGAGGAACTCTCTGTGGCTATACCTGGTGAGAGAGCATGCATGGTCTAATGGATTCAGGGATTAAGAAGAGCTGAATTTCAGGGCAGCTAGGTGGCGCAGTGAGTAGAGCACCAGCCCTGGAGTCAGGAGGACCTGAGTTCAAATCCGGCCTCAGACACTTGACACATGTCCTTAGCTGTGTGACCTTGGGCGAGTCACTTCACCCCAATTGCCCTGCCAAAAAAAACAAACAAACAAAAAAAAGCTGAGTTTGAATGTGGCCTCAGGCGTTCACGGGCTGTGTGATGCCTCTCCGATCTTCACTTACCTCGCTTGTAAAATGGGAATGAATGCTCACAACATTCACAATCAGGTGAGGTAAAATACAGAAAAGCACTTTGCAAGTCTTAAGGTATGATGTCACTGAATCTCAGGGTTTTCCATGTTGAAGGGCCCTCAGAGGCCAGCTAGTACAGCCTGTGCTGCCAAATGTCATCTATTATTATTCACATGTCTCTGGTGGTGCTGTCAGTATGGAAGGAAATGAGCTTCCTTCCTATGTCCATCACTAGGCTTTAGGGGGTCGTCTGGAAAAAGAACTCCTCCTCCAGATTTGCTGTTTGGGTCTCCTTGCTGCACGTCGTCTGTAAAATGGGTGGGCACTTAGTGAATCAGGGATGGGGATGAAGGATTGCAGTTATCCTGTGCAGAATAAAACTGAGGTGAGGTGGGATGGGCAGGGGGGTAGAGGTGACAATCGGCAGAATAGAAAACCCCAGTGTTCACAGAAGGAGGTGGAAACCCATTGGGCTTTCATCAGCTTATAGAACACTGGAACCGGAGGGCAGGAACTTAGAGACCACGTATCCCAAATTCCTGCCCAAGGAGAGGAAGCTGCCGGCTGCCCGAATGGCTCTGTTGAGGAGCACTTCTGAGAAGTGGATGCCGGCTTCCAATGCCAGACTTGCTTTGTCTCTCTTCATGGTCCCCTCCGGGGAATCCTCCCTTGCATTTTCCTTTGCAATGGGGAGAGGCCACCTAAGGGAGAAGAGAGATGAGGAAAGGAAGGAATGAATCATCCCTCCTGCTTGCCTCCAGCCTAGTCTGAGGGCCTTCTGCAGGAAGCAGCCTGGGGCCCTCTCCCCTAGACACCCTCCCTTCCTCATCCCAGGCTGGACAAGGAAGAAGCAAATCCCTGAGCGAGTGTAGCAGGAACAAGGTGGTGGGGGAAGGGAGGGAGGATATTGTGGAGCCTGTGGAGCAGAACCCCGAGGTTCTGGGGCAGTCTCTATCCCTCTGGGCCTTGCCCTGACCTTCACAGCTGTTGCTTTTCCTTCCTGGGGATGTGGAGGGACTTGGAGCAGATGCATGAATGTAGACTAAATCTTGGTTTAGCCCTGGGAGTCAGTGCTGTTCAGTGGCTGGTTGGAAGAATTTCAGATCCAGAAAACTTGGGTTCAGATCCTGGCATTAGAGCTAGAAGGGCCCTCACAGGCCTGAGTCTAACCCTCTTATTTTACATGTAGGGAAGTTAAGTGCCCTGCCCCGATAAAGAGTATGCATCCAAGGTAGGGACTAGGGATTGAATCCTGCCTCTGAGTACAAGGCTGCATTCATGACAGACACCATGCTACTTCTTGTTCCTGTAGGTCGCTTTACCTGAATGGTTCTCAGTTTCCCCCCATGTGAAATGATGGATTGGACCTGAGACTCTGGCATGACAGGGTGGAAGTGTGTTAGATGCGAGTGATGCCCATTCCCATCATAGTTTTTAAAATGAAATCCTGGGATTCTTGGCTCACAAGAGCTCCATGGTCCGTCTCTGGGCCTCAGAAGGCAGTCCTCTCACTTTACAGGTGAGGAAACTGAGGGCCAGAGTACCTGCCCCAAGGTCACACATGTATGAAGCAGTGAAGCTACAAAGTTAGGATTGTAGTCACGTTAGGACTCACACTCTCTCCTGTTGGCCGAGCCCCTCTTGGGCATCATCTGGGACTCTGTCCCATTTGGCAGGAGGCTTGCCTGGGTTGGAGTAGTCCTACAGGCAACTCCAGACCTCGAGAGCCAATGTGGTCTCCTCAGACTGTGGTCCATTAATGGCACATGACTAAACTTGGGAATCTTCCTTCTAACTCAGCCAGGCCATCTGTGCCTGCCCAGACATTCCGCAGGTGACCTCGTGAGTTGCTGGGGGAAACGGGAGCGTGTGGGGGTGGTTCTAGAAGCAGGAGGGATGGGTTGCTGGGGACAGGCCTGAAGGCCTGGCCCACAGAGTGGACTTGATGGCAGAGCTTTAATTAGAAGTACCCACTAATGAGGTTCTGTCCCCTCAGAAGGGAAGAGGTGGCTGAGTTTTAGGCAGAGGGCAACGTGGCCAGCAGAAGAGAAGGGGGGTAAGTGGACAAAGTCAGTGTTGATGGGGGAGTGGGGAGTCAGTATATGGGGGGATGGGGAGGGCATGCGCCCGCCAAGACCTAGCAGGGACTTTGGGAGTGGGAAGGAGGAGACCCAGCTTTGCCATGGGGACTCTTACTAGTGTCTGTCTCCATGTTCATAACCAAGCTCGTCCAGTGGGTTTCCCAGTTGGGATGGTTGCTTGTAATTAAAAAACACTCATGATCCAATTTGGTCCACCCTGGAGACGGGCAGCTTTGAAAGAAAATTCCCCAAGGAGGGGTTCATGGGAACTCCACTGGTCTCTGGAAAAGCTAATTTAAAAAACAATCAAAGAACAGAAGGGCACCTGGCCTGTTAGGGCTGGTGCTGGAAAGAGTGTGGCTCTAGAGTTCAAAACCCACTATGGGCACTCACTACCCTGGTGACCTTGGGTAAGTCTCTTCACCTCCCCTGGACTCAGTTTCCTCAATTGTAAAAGAAAGGAGTTGAACTAGATGACCTCTGAGCTCCCCTTCCCTCCTTCCAACTCACATTTTGTAAACCTGTGATCTCATGATCTCATTTCTGTTGACCTTGAGAGTTTCCATGGAGGGAGTATTTCCTTTTGGGCAGCCCATACTCTTGGTTGCCATGTATAAGACTGTGTTAACCACCCAAAGGCTGGGAGTTAGGTGGTCTGTTCTGAGTCGGGATGTACTGTTGAGGACCTGTGTGGCACCGGCTAAAATCCTTCTCCTCGATGGGTCTCAGTTTGCTCATCTGTAAAATGAGATGGTTTCGCTAGGATCCCTTGAGGGAACCAAGTCCTGTGAATCTAAGCTTGGTAGATGAGAGGTGGAGGGTCTGAAGGCATTGGCTGGTTTTCCATCTAGACTTGCAGCTGGCTTAGGCCCCAGATAGCCATCCCTGGCAGACGTTGGCTTTCGGCCCAGGCTTTTGGCCTGAGCTTCCTTTTCCAGGGAAGGAGGTTCCTCCCCCATCCTCCATCCCAACAAGTCTAGGAAATCAGCTTCTTTGGAAATCTTCCAACAGCGACTCAGCCCAGGTCAGTGACTGAGGGTGGGGAACCATGTGGGAAAGGTGCTAGCTTTTCTCCCCACCCCTCACCCCGTTCTTCTAGAGGCACTAATAGGAGAATGGTAGTTTCCAACTTACAGTTACTGTCCCATTTTACCAATGAAGAAACAGGCCCAGAGAAGGAAGGTGACTTTCCCAAGGTCACACAGAGTCAGAACAAGCATCCATAGCTTTCATATCCAAACCCAGTTGCTGTCATATCATGCCAATCAGCAAGCATTTATTAAGTGCCTGCTGGGTGCCAGAAGCCCTGTGGTAAGCTAATCTTTGGAGACATTTCCTGCCCTCATGGAGTTGAATATATGCAAAATAAATAAGATGGGGAAGGAGGCACTAGCAGCTGGCAGGATCGGGAAAGGCCTCACCTGGTTGTGAAAGAAACTAAGGTTTGCAGCCACTCTTATCTATGATCTGCATCTTCTGGGCGCCTCCAGTCAGTCAACAAGCATGGGTTATGTATCTGTGATGCGCCTAGTACTGGGCTAGGCTGGGGAGACGAGACAATAACCTCAGTCATAGAGTCTGAAGCAGCTTCCGAAGTGGCAAATGAGGCAGGGGCCTTGGCTGGTCCCTGGTCTGTTACCCCGTGCCCCTCATGGGGGCTGGGCAAGTTTAGCGAGGGCAGTGGTCACCATGCTCCAGGCAGCCCAACACCCTAGGGTCTGTCTGTTCTTCCTGTGACTAGGTTAAGCCATTGGTCAGTGGAGGAGGAGGAGGAGGAAGAGGAGGCAGAAGGGCTGCATTTGAGAGCTTGGTCCGGAAACGGTGAGCCTGGGGCCTTGTGCTGTGGTTTCCCTTTACTCGCATGCCTAATGGAGGCCGGCCTGTCCCTCCCCGGTCTGACCCAGCAGAGGAGGACCTGTAACACTGCCACTGATAGCAGTGGCCCCCATTGTCACTGGCTTTGGAAGGTTTGTCTCAGCCTCTCTTCCTCAGGATAGGTCCATTCTGCCCTGTCTAGTGTACCCATTGTATGACTGAGGCCATTGTCCTTGAGAATGGAGGCTGGGTTTGTACCTCTTCTCCAGTGCCTCTGGACACCAAAGTGGACCCCAGAGGGATAGAGGGAGGGGAGGGGAAGAAATCCATATTTCCATAACAGCTCCTTTGTGCAGGCGTCGGGCTAAGGGTGCCTTGCCCAGCGTAAAAACCTTTTGTTAAATTAGGTGAGTTGCATTGACAATGGAGTCTGGGCAGGTTTATAGACTGGCCAGCATAAGCCACTTATGACTGATCCCGATCCAGGTGGCCATGCTTGGCCTCCTTAGTGGGGCAGTGGGCTGACCCCTCCCTCCCATATGGGGTGGGGAGAAAGGATTCCCTGAGGCTTGGGGATGGCTCTACCCTGACTTCCCCCGGGGGATGTGCTGATAGTTGCTAAATGGAACTGGTGACTCTGGTCATGGTTAGAGTTGGCATTGGTCCCAGAGGCTCCCTGGGGGAGCTACCACTCGGGGCCTTTGGATTCCCTTTTGGGGGGATCATTGCTGGTGATCAGTGCCCCACTCTGGGATCATAGGGAGGAAGAAGTGAAATGTGCCTCCTGTTCGCCAGCTCCTTCCTCTTCCCCTAAAGTAGTACCTGAACTAGGGTGGCGGGAAAGGGGGAAGGAAAGATCTGGGAGGGGGAGAGGAGGAAGGAGAGATCTGGGGGAGAAAGAGGGGGAAGGAAAAATCTGGGGGGAAGAGGGGAAGGAAAGATCTGGCAGGAAGGAGGGGGAAAGAGAGATCTGGGGGGAAGAGGGGGAAGGAGAGAAAAAGATCTAGGGGGAAAGAGGGGGAAGGAGAGAAAGGAAAGATCTAGGGGAAAAGAGGGGGAAGGAAAGATCTGGGAGGGAAGAGGGGGAAGGAGAGATCTGGGATGGGAAGGAGAGAAAGGAAAGATCTAGGGGAAAAGAGGGGGAAGGAAAGATCTGGGGGGAGGGGGAAGGAAAGGTCTGGGGGGAAAGAGGGGGAAAGAGAGATGGGGGGAAGAGGGGGAAGGAGAGAAAAGAAAGATCTAGGGGAAAAGAGGGGGAAGGAAAGATCTGGGGGGGAAGAGGGGGAAGGAGAGATCTGAGGGGCAAGAGGGGGAAGGAAAGATCTGGGAGGGAGAGAGGAGGAAGGAAAAATCTGGGGGGGAAGAGGGGGAAGGAAAGATCTGGGGGGGAAGAGGGGGAAGGAGAGATCTGGGATGGGAAGGAGAGAAAGGAAAGATCTAGGGGGAAAGGGAGAAGGAAAGATCTGGGAGGGGGAGAGAAGGAAGGAAAGATCTGGGGGGAAGAGGGGGAAGGAAAGATCTGGGGGGAAAGGGGGAAAGAGATCTGGGGGGAAGAGGGGGAAGGAGAGATCTAGGGGGAAAGATGGGGAAGGAGAGATCTGGGGGAGAAAGAGAGGAAAGAAAAGATCTGGGATGGGAAGGAGAGAAAGGAAAGATCTAGGGGGAAAAGGGGGAAGGAAAGATCTGGGGGGAAAGAGAGGGAAGGAAAGATCTGGGGGGAAAGAGGGGGAAGGAAAGATCTAGGTGCCTTTCTCAGGACCTTTAGTAGGGTTGGGGGAGAGTTTGGTACAAGAAGACAGGGAGGCCCCCACCCTATTGTACCGCTCTGTTCTAACCTGACATTATTAAGATTCAGTGGATTCTAATATTCTAATTAACAGTTATGAAGTTTTTCTTCCCCTCCCTCCATGAACACTGGCTCTGGAGTTTGTGATTCTGGGTTCAAAATCCCATCTCAGACAGTTATTGCCTGTATGACCCTGGACAATTTCTCCAGCTTCCTCAAGGCTCAGTTTCCACATCTGTGAAATGGGGAGGCTGGACTAGCTGGTCTTTGTGGCCCCACACAGCCCTGCATCTAGGATCTTATTTTCCTCTGCTGAGCGCAGGGGCTCCTTGATCAGAGGCTGTGCCCCGGGCTCCCCCCTTGGGTGGCCATCTGCCCAGAAGGTTTTCGGGGAGGTGGCTGGCTGCCTATTAAAATGTTGTATGGATTGGCTATTTTCTGTTGCTATTCCTCCGGCATATGGCTCTCCCGCCCTCCTCAAGCTCACTGAACAGCTCCCTTTTCTCCATGGCAACTTAGCTCAGTGAAGGAAGAGAATCGATTCTCCCTCCCTGTTCCCCCCCCCCACCCTTGCCAGCCTCCCTCCCTCCCCCACCGTGCCGGAACATGGCTCTCCTGTCCCAGTGATACATGCCTGGTGGTGGCCCTCCAGCCTCCCTGCGCGGACCGCCTGCGAGAGATGCCAGCTAGGAGCTTCCTTAAGCATGTCCAGATGGAGATGGTTCCAGGAGCCCCCAAAGAGATGGGGGGGGCAGGTGGAAGAGACCCAGGCCCGCCAATACTTGTACGTGCCTTTCTCTCCTGTTTTGTTTTTCTCTCTCCTTACCTTTTCTTCCTGAAAGGTAATTCTCTGTTCCTTATGGGATGTGGCCTGGCTGCGCTGGGTTTGTTGGGCAGGGCTCGGCTTGCACGCCTCTCTCCAGAGTAGCTCCAGTGGAACAAGAAGCTGAATGGCAGGAAGGTGGCTAGCCCAGAAGAGTGGCTCAGTGATTTTGGGGATGGGGAGGAAGGTTTTTATAAAACCTCATAGGATATTGTCAAAACAGTCTTGTTTTTCAGGTACAAGTTCCTGCTTGGTTTCTTTCCTGGGAAGTAGCAACATAGACTTAACTGGATTGTACTTAGACAGAGGGGGTGGAGGAGGGGGCAGATAATTTAGATATAGAAATATATATGTGTGTGTATGCCATATGTCTTTAGGTAAGGCATGAAAGAAGGAATGAGAGGGATGACTGAATGTACAGGGTTATTATCTGTCATCTCCGCCCTCCCCCCCAAACCTCTCTCCCCAAGTCTGGGAATGAAATGCATGGTTTTTTTTTTTTTTCCTTTACTCAAGATTTAAGAGAAGCTGATATCAGGAGAGCTGGTTTGTTGGCTGAGTTTCAGAAGGAGTGGTCTTGCCAGCCTCTGAGAGCACCATCTGTTTGCGATGTGTTTCTTAGTGGAGTTTGATTTCTCACTGGGTCTGATAACGCTTGCCCAGTGGGTCAAACCTGGGGCCTTCCCCGCTCCCGTCCTCCCCTCCCTGCTCCCATACTCCCCTCCCCTTTAGCATCCTCAGCTGGCTCAGAGTGGGCTTTCGGGGGAAGGAAAAGGAGGTTTTGAACTGTGTGATGTGTGCCTACTCCGGGCAATGCACAAGTCCACCCCCCACCCCAACCCCACCATTTATTGTTTACATGAGAATGGAAAATAAAGGCGCCTTTGGTGAACGGAACAGATCCTGTGTGGATGGAACGTGAGGCCGGGGCATGAGCAAATTTAGCAGTTTTTTTCTTAGAATCCGTGGTTTGAATGGTGTCTGAGCGTGTAAGCCCTCATGGTCTTTAAATAGAAATCATGCCCGGAATAGAGCTCGTCTGTTGAATCATATGGAGGCTTCAAAGTTGGCCACAGATGTTGACAAGGCATTACTTGACAGTGACTCCTGGGATACCGTAGCTTCAGTATTTAGGGAATGGGAAGCCGGAGCTCATCTTTCCTATGGAGAGAATGGGAGGATTTGGAACAGGAAAAGACCGGAGAGAACATTGGGTCCCACAGAGGCAGACACTGAATCCCGCAGAGGGGAGGGGATGGACGCCCCCCTGGTTCTGGGCAGTTAGCCTATGAGCCAAGATGAGGACCCAGGGGCTCTGACTTCAAATCCAGGATTCTTTCTCCAAGCCAATTAGCTTCTGCATCAAGTAGAAGTCGACTGAGTGGAGAGAGTTCAGGACTTGGAGTCAGGAGGCCCTGGGTTCAGATCCTGCCTCTGACATTTATTGTCTGTGTGACCCTGGGCATGTCTCTTAATCTCTGTTTGCTTCAGTTTCCTCTTCTGTAAAATGAAGGGGTGTGGGGCTGGCCTGGATGAACTTTAAGGTCCCTTGTCGGTCTGAATCTGTGATCCTGTAAATATGGATGTAGACTGAAGGCTCATTGAGGGCAGAAACATTGTCTTTTTCATCTTTTTATCCCCAGCTCCATCAGTCAGTCAGCAAAAATTTAAGTGCTTAGCACTGTGCTGAAAGACAGGCAAAAATAGCCCCTGCCCTCATGAAGTTTACAATCTAATGAGGGAGATAACTGTATCAGGAGGGCAGAGTTTATAATCTCAAAGAAGATCATAAACATGTCTGAAAGGTTCGGAATCGCCGGATAGAAGAAACTCTCAAAGTAGAAGGCAGAAGAATCAAAACATTTATTTAGGCTCCACAGTAACCAACCCATGAACCAGAAGCCCCATTTTGATATGTTGGTCATAATCTTCCAGGCCCAATAAGTACGCCTTGAAAGAGTAACCAGGAGGCTACAGAGAAACATGATTGCGTAAAGCAAAATCATGTTTCCCCCTTGATGGTAATAAGATTACCCACTGGACTGAAGTCTTTGTTCAGCTTCCTCCCGTAGATCAGCTCTGCTGCTGGCAGCTCCTGCCTCAGCTGTGTCTGTTTCTGAAACTGAAGCTGCAACTGTAACTGACGATGTAACTGTCGTAACTGCCTCTGGCTCCAACCGGAAAAGGAAAGAGAGAGAGAGAACTCTCCGAGCTGTCCTCTCCCCTCTTATAGGGTCTCTGACATCATCAAGCTCCGCCCAATGACCAGGGCTGATTGGTTCTTGAGTTGGCTCCTCCCCCTAGGGTAGACCAGGTTCTGGAGCTAACACCTCCCCTCAGCCAGCCCCATGACTCCCCACACAGGAAGCCGTCTGCCTCCCGGCATGCTCCCCGGGCCTCCTGCCCCGGAAGAGCAAGCCACAGTGTCCAGAGGCTCAATGAGGCAAGCTGAGCCATTCAAAGAAAACAAAAGCCATTATGGCTACATTCCACCCCTTGTTATAGGATACATAATCTAATCAGCCATGTATCCTAGAACATACATTGTGATTCAATTACAAAGGAAACTAAAACATATCATTCATTATAAAGCAAAACATATCATTTGGTGACATTCCTAAACATTGGTTTAACGATTCAAATGCGATCCACCCCTAGGTCCCAGCAAGATAATCTCTTCAATCAATCATCCCCAAAATAATTATTAATAATTCAAATGTCCACCCCTAAATCCTTGTATCCATTACATAGGATCAATAATATCATAACAATAAAACAACACAGCAAGGATAACACAAAATAAGTAAACAGAACACTATCATCATTTCCACCCCCCTTGAACGATTGGGGCTCAAAATCTTGGGGTGAGGGGTGAAGGTCTCATTTTCCATAGCTTCTTCATGCTGAAATTGGATGTAGAGATGGCCCTGCCCCCAAAAAGTCCCATTCCAGAGGTCATTTCTTTAACAAGCTGGCAGGAATTCCAAGAATGCTACATGCTTAGGCAGTCACCGGAAAGTGCAGGGTGCTTAAGCCTGAAGGAAACAAAACTAGCAACAAGGTTAGCCAAAACAAAGGACAAAAAGAATAGACAAGTATGGACTATAATTCTTCAAATAAAATCAGTTAATCACACAAGGTCACCTTCAGTCTGAGTGGCTTGTAGGCTTGCAGGAGCAGTTCTTATTTCCCTATCTCTCGTGTTATCAAGTCCTCTATACATTCTGTATAATTCATTGGTTGGAATTCCATCTATCATTTCAAAACCTACCCCTGCTCTCAATAAAGTAGTAAACATTTCTTTCCTTGTTACTCTCCTTTGGCGCCAAGTTTGCTGGTTATACACTCTTCTCTCTCGAGGAGATCTATCCCTTCCCCAGTCACCTAAGTCATATAACTGTAAAATCTTATTTATCACTGTTGTAAGACGGCTCCCTACTTCTCCAAGCAATAAATTCAAAATTAGTTGTTTATAAGCAGGGGGAGCTGTCCTAATTATTAAATTCCTATGAGACAGTCCCATTGGATCATTGTAATATTTGTCTGCAGTTCCTATCATAATGGCAGTCTTCATTACCTCCTCCTTTAGTCTCATGATACAATCTCTAAGTGAATACCAGGGTCTGTGCTCAGTGGGCCACATAGAATCAGTATCATATCTCTTATTGCATCCCACAGCGGCTAATGCCAACAGAGTAGTCCTGCTATCACCATCTCCTTGCTGATGATGTTCCCTAAAAGCTTGTTGAACTAGAGGATCATGGCTGATACCTATGAATCTCATGCAGTCTGTCCCATCTACTGATATTCCACCGGCCCCTTGATCACTGAGTCTTACCATCCAAGATATCAATGGTTCTCCTATTCTTTGGCTGAATCTACTCAAAATATCTGTGACCTCTTGCGGTGAGAAATCTTCCTGAATTTCCCTTGTAACTGAATCTTCACCTCGGGTTTCTGTCTTCCTCCTTTGTATGGGTCGAGCCCTTGTCTGATCATTTAACCATCTCCTATTCTCTGTGTGATGCACATCCTGAACCCTAGTAGTGTTTTGTGCCTCAGCCGGCTCTTTCTGGGCTGGGTTGAAATGCACTCTGGGCTTTTTTGGTCTCCTGTTGCTCTTAGCCACATTAATAGAAAAGTTCTCATTTGAGTCAGTTTGGTCTTCTGCTATCTGAGATTTCCCTTCTTCCTGTGGGGTAGGAGTGCCCCCATGTCTTTCACTTAATCTCAATCTTTCGTATACTAGCCGGTAGGCTGATAACACTATCCAGCTTTGCCTAGATAGTGATGCCCCTGACTGAATCCCAACTTCTCGTAAACACTTTTCCAAATCCCTAGGATCTCCTTTCCGTAGCCTTGGTTCCCAGTTTTCACAGGGTCCAGCTTTTTTAGCCAATTCTTTTGCTAGGGAGGAATAAAATGGATCCTCCCATCCTGGGATATTTATCTCTTCCTCTGAAATTGTTCTGCTTCTAAATAGAGATCTTATACCTAGCGATCCTGTTCGTGACGCCAAATGTATCAGGAGGGCAGAGTTTATAATCTCAAAGAAGATCATAAACATGTCTGAAAGGTTCGGAATCGCCGGATAGAAGAAACTCTCAAAGTAGAAGGCAGAAGAATCAAAACATTTATTTAGGCTCCACAGTAACCAACCCATGAACCAGAAGCCCCATTTTGGTCATAATCTTCCAGGCCCAATAAGTACGCCTTGAAAGAGTAACCAGGAGGCTACAGAGAAACATGATTGCGTAAAGCAAAATCATGTTTCCCCCTTGATGGTAATAAGATTACCCACTGGACTGAAGTCTTTGTTCAGCTTCCTCCCGTAGATCAGCTCTGCTGCTGGCAGCTCCTGCCTCAGCTGTGTCTGTTTCTGAAACTGAAGCTGCAACTGTAACTGACGATGTAACTGTCGTAACTGCCTCTGGCTCCAACCGGAAAAGGAAAGAGAGAGAGAGAACTCTCCGAGCTGTCCTCTCCCCTCTTATAGGGTCTCTGACATCATCAAGCTCCGCCCAAATGACCAGGGCTGATTGGTTCTTGAGTTGGCTCCTCCCCCTAGGGTAGACCAGGTTCTGGAGCTAACACCTCCCCTCAGCCAGCCCCATGACTCCCCACACAGGAAGCCGTCTGCCTCCCGGCATGCTCCCCGGGCCTCCTGCCCCGGAAGAGCAAGCCACAGTGTCCAGAGGCTCAATGAGGCAAGCTGAGCCATTCAAAGAAAACAAAAGCCATTATGGCTACAATAACGTGTAAATCAGTAGGTACACACAAACTGTTGACAAAGTAGAGGATAAGTCATCCTAGAAGGGAAGGCTCTGGAAGCTAAGAGGCTGGCCTTGGAGTTAGGAAGATCCAAATCTGAGCCTGCTTCAGAAACTTACCAGCTGTGTGATTCTGGGCAAGTCACATAACCTCTGAACCTCAACGTCCCCCAGCTCCATGGCGTTGTCGGTAGGATGAGATGGGTGATATTGGTCCAGCACTTTACAAAGCTTAAAGCGCCTTGTCGATGACAGCTATTCTTAGAGAGAGATGGATATGGGGAGGGTCCCCTGGAAGGCTCTCCCTCCTACCGAAGGTGGCGTTTGAGCCGAATAAACGCCTGTTGGCTTAAAGTCTGTACAAGAATAGAGTTGTACTCCTTGCCATATTAAGACACATCAGGCTGGTGGACGGAGGCTGCTGTCTTGTTTGCCTGAGTTCCTGGCATATTGCTTTAATAAGGTAACCATAGCCTCCAGGGCAGGCCAAGCCTGGACTTGGAGTCTCATCAGGATCTCCCACGTGGCTATGTTTCTGGAGGTGCCCTCCCATCCCTGGGCAGGCTCCTTCCTTGTTCCCTGTGATTCTCTGTGGGTCATTGTTTAGGGGCCCTGGGATTCAGAGGGGACTTAATAATCCTCTCTCAGGACTGGATTGGGAGTCAAGAGCTGGATTCAAATTCTGCCTCTGCTGTGTGACCCTGGGCAAGTCTTGTACCTCTCTGGACCTCAGTCAATCGGTCAACATTTACTAAGCACCTTCTATGTGCCAGGCACTCTGCTAAGTGCTGGGAATACAAAGAAAGGCAAAAAAAAACCAAATACAAACCAAAAAACCCCCCACCAATTCCTGTTCTGGGGGAGCTCACAGTCTAATGGGGAGATGATATGCAAATAATTTGTATACAAAAAGCTGTGGGATAAATAGGAAATAATCAGCAGAGTGAAGGTGCTAAAATCAAGAGGGATTGGGAAAGACTTCCTGTAGGAGCCTCAGTTTCCCTATCTGTTAAAAGAACAAGGAAGCTCGACTGGATCTTCTCCTTTGCAGCTAAGGGAACTATGAGAGACTGAGGGGGGTGAACTCAGAGCTATGTCATCTCAGAGAGGGAAGGGGTCACATGGACCATTACATCCCCAAGTGGTTGTCCCACCTCTGGGACAGGTAGCCACCCCCTCCCCATGCCACCCTGGGGGCACCTTTAGGAACAGCCCCTATGTGCCAGGTCCCATGCCAGGACACCCCTAGGACAAGCTTATTTTCCCATTAAGGGATAGATCCAACAAGTGGGTCACAGATTCACCTGCACAGGTATCTACTACTCTGCAGCAGACCCGATAGTACAGAGACAAACATGAAAACATCCCTGCCCTCAAGGGGGTTACATTCTCTGGGTGTGTCATGAGGGAGGTTCCCATATAAAAGTGTGTATGTGGTCACATGTAAGTGTGTACAGATCATAAATAGAAGCTAATTCTGTGGGACACACTAGTAACTGGGGAGACCAGGTTCTTTCTGGCTCTTCAGCCTGTGCATTTTCAGAAATGTTTGTAAGCCTGTGAATTTCTCTTTCCTAAGAGATGGAAAGTGCCCCCAGACAGTCTCCTGGGTGCTGAGCTTCGCCTTCATTTGAATTGGCAGATTGTCACCCAAATTCCCCTGATGTCTGTTTCCCGGGGTGGGTGGGCTAGCCAGGCTAATTAAGTGTGTCTGGACTTTACAGCCGGTCTGCAAAATTCTGATAGATTTACAAGTTGGGTGATGGAGGAGGAGACAAGAGGGTTTTTTTTTCTTTCTTTTTCTTCTTCGTTTTTTTTTAAGCTAGTGATGTTTTGCAGTGAATGGAAAATCTAATCTGACATATGAAAGGTCAGATCCTCAAGCGTAGATCTGTGCTTTGTAATCTTTCCTGTCAGTTGAATGTGAGACAAGTAGAGCAGAGCTGGCTTGTAGTGGGCTTTTGTTTTGAGTCAGGGGAGAGAGTGCAGATATAGAGATCAGAGTCCAGAGAATGTCTGATTCTGGACAAGAGTATCTGGTGTTCTTAGGACACCTGAGGGATGAACGGGTGGGTAGATGGGTAGATAGGTGGATAGATGGATGGATGAATGGATGGATGGGTGGGTGGGTAGACAGATGGATAATTGGGTGGATAGATGGATAGTTGGGTAGATGGGTAGAGAGGTCGATGAATGGATGGATAGGTGGATAGATGAGTAGATAGATGGATGGGTGGATGGATGGATGGGTAGGTGAATAGGTGGATATATGGATAGATGAATAGTTGGGTGGATGGGTAGAGAGATGGATGAATGAATTGATGGGTGGTTGGATGAGTAGATAGATGGATGGGTGGGTGGGTGGATGGATGGATGGATGGATGGATGGATGGATAGATGGATGGATGGATAGATAATTGGGTGGATGGGCTGATGGATGGATGGATGTATAGTTGGGTAGATGGATGGTTGGGTAGAGAGATGGATGAATGGATGGATGGGTGGATGGCTTTAGCATTGCTGGTCTTGCCTCTCCAAAGGAGATAAATATCTCTTTAACATCAAACCTTGAATATTTTGTGTGGCCCCATACCTTTGAGAGAACCTTCCCCCACCCCCACCCCCTGGCCCAGCAGGCCTGGGAAAGTGTGATTCTGTGCAGCAGGTATGCTATCTAAAACACTTTAGAATCCTGCCTGACATATAAGGGGCGAGTTAAGGATCTGGGAGCCACTTATCTCTGATGAGTTCTCCCAGAGCCTGGGTAGAAGGAAGACTTTGCTCTAGGAAGGGGAGTTAAGTATGGCTTAACTACCATGAAGGTCATTTTGGGGAGTTGAACTAATTTTTTCTTTAATTTTCAAAAAACGAAACAAAAGTATGTGGGAACTGTCAGAAGAGTTGTGAGAGCCAGAGGCTTTGGGGGTTAAGTGGAGGGGGAGGGCTGTAAAAAAGCCAGTTTGACAAGGTCCATCCCATAAAGCTGCCTTGGAGGAAAGGATTTGCTTTTCAGACCATTATATAATGATGTTTCCCTCAGTGCCAGGGCTAAGGAGCCAACCTTAAATCAGCTGATAAAGTCAGTGTCCAGACACTGCGTTGGTACTGGCTTGTTATAATGCCAAGGCACTTATTAAGCATTTAGTATTTGCCTGACACAGGGCTAAATACTAAGGATATAAAGAAAAAGCAAAAAAACCATGAAAAACCAGTCTCTGTCCTCAAGGGGCTTATATTCTAAGTGGGGAGGGGTGTGATTAACATGTATCCAAATAGGTGTGTGGGTTCAGTGAAAAGAACTCAGGATCTTCAGGCTTGGGTTCAAACCTCCCCCTTGCCATTTATAAGCTGTGTGCCCTGCCTCTCCTGGGGCCTTAGTTTCCTTATCTGCAAAATGAGGGGATTGGTTGGAATGGCTGAGCTCCAACCCTCTGCTCCTAAAGGTAACTTGCCCACCCCGGTGGCCTAAACCTGGAGAAATCTTCCATTCCTGAGGGAAACTTGTCTCTGACTTCTGTGCGCACTAGTCTGTCTGGACAAGTCTGTCCCATGTGTCACTCACTACTTGTGCCTTTTTTCCAGAGGCTGGCACAGAGAGTACCCTTTCTCTGTGCCCTCCCCTGTCTCGTGACAATAGAAACACAGATTTAGAAGCAGAAGGGGACTTAGAGGTCTGGGAGGCCAACCTCATTATTTTACCAACTAGGAAGAGAATGGCCCAAGATCACACAGACAAGTTGCAGAGTCAGAATTCGAACTCAGTTCCTCTGCCTTTTCATGCTTTCTGTCTTGCTTGTGATCTCAGGATTTAAGACTACCCTGAGGGCAAGCTTCCAAGACCAGAGGGACAAACTGCTCCAGCTAGAGCCTGGTTCATCCAGTCCCAATTATTCTGCCTTTGATAATAGCCAGTGAGGTTTGCAGAGGGCTTTACGAATATTATCTGATCCTCCCAACAATCCTGGGGGATGCTGTCATTAGCCCCCTTTAACAGATGAGAAAACCGAGGCTGGCCACATTTAAGCAACTTGCCGGAGATCACACAGCCATCAAGTGTCTCAGGCTGAATTTGAACTGAAATCTTTCTGACACTGGCTCTCTTATCTACTGCTCCACCTGCCTTCCAGCTCAAATATATGTTCTATTGATGTTCTTTTTTTTTTTTTATTAACAGCATTGAATCGCTCAACAAAACCCACCATTATGCCAAAGAACAGTTGAGCAAAACCAAGCAGTCCTGCCTAATAGTGTATGCCTCGTTCCATACCTGTAGTCCACCACCTTTCTGCCAAAAGGCAAGAGTCATGCTCACTCTCAGTGCATTGAATTTCTGAGCAGTCACTGCATCGATTAGAGTTCTGAAGTCCTTCAGCATTGTTCTTTTTTTTTTTTTTAAATCATTGTGATCATCACATTACATTGGTTTTTCCCCTGGTTCGGATTACTTTCTTCTGTATCAGTTTATACAAGTCTTTCCCAAGTTTCCCTGAGAACTCTTTGCATTTGCTGTTTTTTTTTAAAGTATATTGATATCCTGTTACAATTCCCACGTGATGGTTTGTTTCACTGCTCCCCAGATGGCGGGCATCTACCATCACAAAAAAAAGGGGAAGAAGCAAGTAGTCATAGCTAATACATGGCAGGTGGAACACTAGGACCCAGGCCATTTTTCTGTGCCAAACACTAAGCGTCTGAGAAGTTAGTGACCTGACCGGGGGCTCATAACCTGTTTGTACCTTTCTGAATCTTACTGCCTTTCTATGGCAGACTGTTGTTTGTTATTTAGTTGTTTTCAGTCATGCCAACTCTTCCTGACCCCATTTAGGGTTTTCTTGGTAAAGACACTGGAGGGCTTTGCCATTTCCTTCTCTAGTTCACTTTACAGAGGAGGAAATTGAGGCAAATGGGGTTAAGTGACTTGCCCAGGGTCACACAGCTAGTGTCTAACACCGCATTTGAACCTAGGTCTTCTGGACTCCAGGCCCAGGGCTCTATCCACTGCACCATGCAGCTGCCCATTCAGTGGACTGGGTACTTGGAATATAAAGAGGGCCATGGATAAGGAGTGAGCATGGCTAATGGATAGAGTCCTGGACTAAGTCACTGAACCTCTGTGGGCCTCTGTTTCCTCATCTGCAAACTGGAGATGATAATACCAATAGCACTTACCTAAGGAAGCAGTCGTGAAGCTCCAGTGAGATAATCAGTCATTCTGTGTGTCATTTCTCATTGTAACTCATCACTTCCCTAACTTCTGAATTTCGACCTAAGGCATCACTGGCCTTCTGGTCAACCAGGTTTACAACCTTGTCATCCCCAAGTCTTACATCTACCTTATTCCACACACTCAGTCATTTGCCAAGTACTGTTAGTGGTTCTTGTGTTACCCTTTCTCTGCCTCCCCCTCTCTTTCCCCTCTGGGTTCAGTGGGCAGGCCTGGAGCATAGGAGGGGAAGAGGGGCTAAAAACAACGGGGGAAAAGAAGAAGAAAGCGTCAAGTGAAAGGGAACTGGAGAATGTTTGGCCTAAGAGAAGAAGGCTGGGGTGGGGATATGGTGCGATTGCTGGGTTCAACTTTTGGAAGGATTGGTCTTATGGGAAAGCCAAGGCTTAGACATCTGCTTATTCCCTGATGACAGAATGAGGAATGATGGGTGGAAGCTGCTAAGAGAGAAATTTAGGTTTGATGTCAAGAAAACTTCCTAACAAAAGGAACGTAACCCAGAACAGAATGGGCTGCCTGGTGGGGGGTGGGGAATAGCCTGTGCAAAGGCTCAGTGAAATGTGCCAGGGTTGTTATGAATGGATCCTTATTCAAGTTTGCCCAGGTGGCCTCTGCGGCCATTGATTTAGAGGTAGAGGGAACCTTAGAGGTCATCTAGTCCAATACCTTCCTTTTACGGATAAGGAAACTGAGGCACAGAGAGGTGAGGTAACTTGCTTGAGATCCCACAGGTGGCCGAGCCAAGATTTGAACCCACATTCTTTGATTCCAAGGTGTGCCACCCTATCTTTCTCGCTTTTTACTCAGAAATTATTTTATTTTAAGGAGAGAAAGAGGACACGTGTGGAGGCCAGGGCCACCTCTACCTTGAGGCTGAGAATTTGTCACAAATGGGGGCATTAATGATGTGCTCTGGACACTATCACAGGCCTATGAACAGTAGCTGGTTCTAAACCACAGGATGGGGCTGGGGTGGGGAGAGAACAAGTATTTACTAAGCACGTTTGGTGACCGTTGTCTCATTTGATGGAAAGAGGAGGTTATGGGTTCATGTGCATGATCTTGCATGTTGTAGTGGGGAAAGACCATTCTTGGTTTCTGTACCTGAGTGCTACTGGCTAATCATCCCTCTTCAGAGAGATGTTTCAAGCACAAAAGCCTCTGCTCTCAGCAAACAGCTAGTCCAGGTTGTCTGCCAACAGCTGGGAGAGGACACATGGCACCTGTTGTTATTTCTAGCTCCTTGTTTAGATTTTCCTGATAAGCTATTGACAAGGGAAGCCACCCCTCATCAATGTCGGTTGGCAAGTGTGTGGGTGTTCTCTTTACCATCATCTCCCACCACCAGGGGCTCTCTGGACAGTGCCATGTCACTCCAGCTGGGATCGTGTGCAGTAAACAGCTTCAGCTGGACTGCTCTGTTCTTTCCACCAAATGAACCCATCAAAAGCATTTATGATGCAGCCGGGCATATGAGACAGGCACATAAAGAAAGTGTGCTGGCAGGTAGAATAGGATGTCAGTTAATCAGTGAGCTACTGGCTCCTAGAGAAATGGAGGGAATTTGGAAAGGGGTCATGTAAGAGGAGGTGTTTGAGCTGAGCTTTGAATAAAACCAGGGATTTGAAGAGGCTGAAGTGAATAGGAACAAAGAATGGAAGAAAGTCCATCCATTCCTTCATCTGTTTTATGTCAGCCAATGTGGATACAGAGATGAAAATGAAAACTGTCTCTACCCTCAAGACATAGGGACATGGAGATAGCACAGTGAATGGAGCCCCGAGCTTGGAGGCAGGAAAACAGGAATGAAAATCCCATGTCAGACCCTTAGGATCTGTGTGGCCTTACCTCTGTGTACCTCCTTTTCCTCATCTGTGAAATGGGGCTAGTAATAGAACTACCTCTCAAGGTTTTTGTGAGGACAGTTATAAAGAGCTTAGCACAGTGCCTGACACACCATATGTACTTAATGAATTTTTTTTTAATTATTAGGGTTTAAATTCTATTATATGTGCACAACACGTTCATCTATAAGTACACAAGAACCATATACAAAACAAATGCAAAGTAATTTTTTGGAGAGAAGGTAAGAATGTAAGCTCTTTGAGGACAAGGGCTGGTTCATTTTTCTTTGCAGCAGCAGTGCCAGATCCATAGTCGGCACTTAATAAATGCTCGTGGAATTGGATCGAAAGAAGAGATGGAGACAGAGATCTCTGCAAAAATTTGAGGGGAAAGAAAACATTTTCTTTTTCCTCGGTGAGGTAATTGGGGTTGAATGACTTGCCCACGGTCACACAGCAAGTTAGTGTCAAGTGTCCGAGGCTGGACTTGATCTCAGGTCCTCTTGACTCCAAGGCCGGTGCTCTATCCACTGTGCCACCTTGCTGCCCAAGAAAACGTTTTCGATGGAGGGCAATAGGAACAGTTTTCTAGAGGAAGGGGAGTATGTGAGTTTGGGTCTTAGAGGCAGAGAAGGATTTCTGGAGGCAGAAATAAAGAAAGTACGTTCCATACCTCCTGGGGTAGGGGTGGGAGGGGGGTGTAAGTTTGAGAAAAGCCCCTCCCAGAAAATGGGCTTTTGTAGAATGCTTGGGGCCAACAAAATGCCCCACAGATGCCCACTCACTGGCAAGTGTCACTGGCACTTTGTGAGTTTCAGGCCTGCTCGTAACACCCTGCTTCTAATCACACTACCAAAGCCAACACCTCTGCGTGTTTGCCCTGCTTAACCTCCCCTGCTCCCACACTGGCCACAGCCCCCTCCTTCATCTCCGCTCAGTCCCATAATGTCTGCCTTTGGCCGGGTGTTTATGGTGATTACATGTGTGTTGGGCCTGTCTCCTCTATTAGCTTGTTAAAGGCCTTGATCCCAGGATCCCTGGTAGTTTTAATAAGCACCCCCAAAGTTCTTGGCAGGAACCCTGGGGGGCTCAATAAATACTTGTTGCCCAGCTGATTCTGTGTGTGAAGATGGGTTTGTCTGTGAGGGAGGAAGGTTAGAGAATGCCAAAGCATGGGGGAAGTGGGATGGGCTGCATTTTTGTGTGTGCACTGCAGCACCCCCCCCCACCAAGGTTAACACCTGGAGACCCCAAAGTACCTCTCCGCCTGGCAACCTAGGTTTAAGTATTAGCTCTGACCCTTGTTGGCGCTCATTGTCCTCATCTGTATAATAAGTAGGTGTGGAAGATGTGCTCCTTAGGGTCCCTTCCAGCTCAGCAATCCCATGAACTCGCTCTCTCTCTCTCTCTCTCCCTCCCTCCCTCTCTCTCTCCCTCTCTCTCCTCCCCTCTCTTTCCCTCTCTCTCCCCCTCTCCCTCCCTCCCCCCTCTGCCCCCCTTCCTCCTTCTCTCTCCCTCTCTGTCTCTTTCCTTCATCTCCTTTCTCCTCTATTCTCTCCTTTCCCCCTTCTCTCTCTCTCTCTCTCTCTCTCTCTCTCTCTCTCTCTCTCTCTCTCCCCCCCCTCCCTCCCTCTCTCTCTCTCTCTCTCCCCTTCACTCACTTCCACTCTCTCACCCCCTCTCCCTTCCTCCCCCCTCTGCCCCCCTCCCTCCTTCTCTCTCCCTCTCCCTCTCTGTCTCTTTCCTTCATCTCCTTTCTCCTCTATTCTCTCCTCTCCCCCTTCTCTCTCTCCTTCCTCTCCCTCCCTTTCTCTCTGCCCTTCTCTCTCTCCCTTTCTCCTTTCCTCTCCCCCTCCTTCCCTTCTCTCCCCTTCTCTCTCCCTTCCTCCTCTCTGTCTTCTTGTTTTTTCTTTCCTCCCCTTTGCTGTCCCTTCCCTTTACTCCCTCCCAGAGCACTTGGATGGAATCGCAAGATTAGAGTTCCAATCTCGACTCTCATTTCCTATCCACAGGGTGCTATTCCTACTGTTAAAAATGACGGGCTTACATCAGATGACCTCCAAGGTCCCTTAAAGCCACACGAAGGGGGCCGTCCCAACAGCTCCCCTCTTTCCTCCCTCCATCTCTCTTCAAATCAGCTATCAGGAGTAAATCATTAATCTGTGTCAGAAAGGAAACTGTTGACATTTGTTCTATTGTAAACCCAGCTCCTGTAAGAGATGACCCCAGTAGACCTTGCTCTGAGGCTCCTGTGTTGCAGGGAGGTGGGGGTGGGGGAGCCAGGAACAATACAGCCTGCCATGCTTGAAAACCAAATGATAAAAAGCCATCCCCTCATTTTTCCTCAACAGATTGTTAAAACCCCACTGACCGGGATGGAAGGGGGTGAGTGGCCCTGTTGGAAGGCCAGGGAAGGCTAGATTATAAGCTCCTCGGATGCAGGGACTGGTTTTTGCCTCTTTTTGTATCCCCGGTGCTTAGCAAAGTACCTGGCACACAGTAGGCACTTAACAAATGTTTATAGAATTGAATTGGAGTTGGCTTTTAAAGCATGCTTTGGGATTCCCCAGGTAAGGATCGGGAAGGACATTCTAGGCATAGGGTGCTGCCTGACCAAACGCACAGAGGTGTAGAGTCAAGGTGACTTACGGGAGCAGACTTAGCCAGTTTTGTCCAGTTTTGCTGGAGCATAGACTGTGTAGAGGAAAGTCCTATAAGATAAGGCATGTGAGGCAGAATAGCTTTGGTGGGAGGGCCTTGAATGCCAGGGAAGTGAATTTGAACTTGACTCAGGCAGTAAGGACAAGAATCCCAGGATTTTGATCTGGAAAGAACCTCAGAGATCATTTTACAAATGAGGAGGCTGAGGCTCAGAGAGGTTTAGTAGCTTTCCCCAAATCTCCCAGTATTTGGCAGGGTGAGGGTGAGAACCCCAATTCTCTGACCCCAGAGCCTGTGGGCTTTCTGCTGGAGCAGCTGGGGCCCAGAGAGGACTGACTTGCATAGAGTCTCAACACATCCCTGGGATCAACAGAGCCAGGATCTGAACCTCCCCTGTACCTCCACCCCCGCAGGTCCTGGACTCCAAATCAAGCATTCTTTCTACCCCACCACATGCTGCCGTGACAAGCTCAAGCTTTTCTCCCCTTGCCTCCCAAATGGGAGAGCTGGAACAGCGGTTCAAATAGAGTGGAATGCAATCTTTTAGCCTCCCAAGACTCCCAAGTCATTACCCAGCTGCTGTCAGGCAAACCTGCCGCCGGCCTGAGACGCTGATGACAATGATGGCGGCCGAATCGGCTGCTAGGCTTGGTGAAAGGAACCCAACTCCATCCTGGCCCCCTTCCCCGAGGCACCTGGTGGGCCTCAGGCACCAACCGGGCTACCAGATCCCCTTTGTGGCATGGACAGGGAGCTAATCTCCACTCCTGCCTGGGAAGCTTTGGAGTTTATGGTTTAATAAGCAGGCTGTCTTCTCCCATGATGGCTCCTCGGCCGAACTTCCTCCCTCCCAGCATTGGAGCTCGGCAAGTGGGGGTGAGCTTAGGGCTTTTCCTCCACCTCCCAGTTTCATTTCCTTCTGGCATATGGTCCTCTCAGGATTTTCCATCCCTGGATTACTTCTCAGGATCGATGTGCTAATAAGTACCGAGTTTGATGGTGATCTCTGTTGTCTCTGTGGGAAGGAGGTAAGAGGAAGGATTTCTACCCACAGCGTCTATATCGGAGAGAGGCTGGTCAGGAAGTTGTGGACTCCTTGGGTAAACTTTTGGGTGGGTTGTGGAACCTAGGGCCTCAGTTTCCACATCTGTGTAATGAGGAGTGAAGGATGGCAGGGAGGAGCATGGGACTTGGAAAAAGCAGGCAAGCCAACAAGAATCAATTCATTGGGCAGCCGGCAAGCCTACTATGTGCCAGGTACAGTGCTGGGCACTGGGAATGCAAACACCAAAAATGAAACAGTCCCTGCCCCCGAGGGACTTAGACAGACAGATGTTTACAGAATCTCCACGCTAGAAGTGACCAGAGATGTCTGCCCTGTTCCTGAAAACATCTTGCACCCCCTTCGGCTGCCCCAACAAGTGGGCCTCTGGCCTTTGCTCGAAGCCCCTCCGGTAGGGGAAGTTAGCCGACAATCAAGGAATCTCAGAGACCGTCTAGTCCAATTCCCTTGTCTTACAGATGAGGAAACTGAGACCCAGAGAGGTGAAGCATGTTAGAGTATCTTAGAGGTAGCCCTGGAAAGGTCTTGAGACCATCCAGTCCACTGCCCCCATCTGCGGGATGAAGAATCAACCAAGTGTTTACTAGGTGCCCACTAAATGAATACCACCCCTCCCCTCAAGGAGCTTATGTTCCACTGGGAATCCACTCTCTCCCAGTGCATCCCATCTCCACTCTGTACAGATCAGCCTTGTTGGGATGTTTGTCCTAGCATCAATGTCCCCTACATGCCCCTTTTCCAACTTCTGCCCCTCCTAGTTCTCCATCCCCAACCCCCCCCTCCCAACCTTCCAGGGCCAAACTGAGTACGTTTAATCCCTCTTCCCTGAGACCAGCTTTCTAATATTTGAATATAGGCTCTAAGTGCCTCCCCAAGTCTTCTCCAGAGGATAAAGCCTGAGCTCCTCAGCTTACTGGAGCCCAGGTCCTCGACTACCAAGATGCCACACTCTCTCCATCACCTCACCCTACAGCCATCCACACCTCCATCTGCTTGTCTGTCCAGAGTTCCTCTCCTCCTGTTGCCGAATATTGTGAATCGTCCGATTTGTGCTGGAGATTCCGGAGCTGGCCCCAGCTGCTTCCTATCTCCCTCTCTGACGTTTAGTGAGGCCACTTGGCCCCAGGGCCGCCAGCTGGGTTTGTTGTTTTTAGAAAACTCCCTTCAGTCTTACTCAAAGGCCATTTGTGGCTTAACCATTTTTGGGGGGTGTCTTTGAGTCCTGTCTGAAAAACACTTTCTCACCCACCCAGCCCAGATAGCAACGTGCTTTTGACCTCTGCTTGACAGGACGTTGCTATGTGACTTTGCCCATTCGGCTGAAGAAGGAAATGGTTTTAACATGTAGAGCAGCAGTATTCTTGGTAGTCTGAATCTTAGGCCATAGCAAGATGGAGAAAGAAAAAGGTGCGTGCCTCTGCTGTTGGGGGGGATTAGTCACAAGAGAGGGCAAGCAAATTTCCACAGGTCACACAGCAAATCAGGGTACCGGGGGCAAGTCTAGGCCTGTGGCACCCAGGCAGCTCTGGTAATGCTCGGGAGGGTCCCTGTGACAGACGTGCCCTGTAAGGGTGCCACACTTTAGCAGTGATATTGATGAAATAAAGGGTATGGTGGCAAGCATTTATTAAGTGCTTACTGTGTACCAAGCATTGTGCTCCCTGCTGGGCTTGTTGAGACAGCCCTTGTCCTCAAAGATCTTATGTTCTAAAAGCATGAGGAAAGGGGAGAGGGGCATACCATGTGCATTATAAGTGTAGACAAGTGAAGCATGCATAAAATGTATGATTTGAAGCCTAGTTGGGGATCAGAAGAGAAGTTTTTTGAATCTTTGGAGGGGCCTTTATAGCCTTAATCGGCTTAGGGCAGGTGCAGAGACCTGAGCCACCCCACGGTAGGATGCGCTCAAGAAGTGATTCGGGCTCTCCAGATGGCCACTGCTCCTGGACATGGCCTCTGAGGGACCTTCTAGCTCTGAGGTTCTGTAGGGCTGTGTCCACACTGAGCTAGGAGATGTAGGACAGGGGCTTTTAATCCCTTTTTGTGGCCTGGACCCCTCTGGCAGTCTGGTCAAGCCCATGGACCCTTTCCCTGAAGAATGTTTTTAAATGCATAAAATCAAATGTACAGAATTACCCAGGAAACCAATTGCATTCAAGCACAGTGAACAAAATCTTAAAGAAAACCAGCTCACCAATCCCTGGATCCCCAGATCCTTGGTCTGGCTGGGGACCTCTCTTGGCCTTCCAGAAGCCCTGGAATTCAAACTTGATGTCCAGATGTCTTTTGGGCTAGAGAAGAGATGATTTCAGCAAGACATGATAGATGATCGACATGTTCAAATATTATTATTCAGATAAACCGAAGAGTTGTCTTGAGGAAGACAGAGTAAGCTCATTCTGCTTAGCCCCAGAGGCAAGCAGTGGGGCAGAAAGGAGGCAGATAGCTCAGGATGGGGGAAAATCTTCTAACTGGAGCCCCCCCCCAAAAAAAACAAAGGAGAGAGCAGGATGTCTAAAGGGGAGGGGAGTTCTCTCACCAGCCCTAGAAGCCACCCAGCAACCTGCTGAACAAGCCCTTGGGAAGGAGCATCATATATGGGGGGGAGGGCAGAGGGGGTTGGCCTGGTTTGACTTTGGGGGTGTCAGAGCCTAATCCACCCAAACTCCTCCTCAGCATCTTTCTTCTGCTCCCTCGGCTATGAACATTAAGAGGTTCTCCTTGGCCTTGTGAAAATAGGACAAGAGGGAAACTGCCATAGGAAGTGTTTTCATCATTATAATAGTCATGGTGGACATTTATGTCGCATTTTAACGTTTGCAAAGCATTTTCCATACATTCTGTCCCGTGAGCCTCATAGCCACCCTGGGAAGTAGGTGTGGTAGTTTGACAGATGAGGAAACTGAGTCTCAGAGATGTTAATCAAGTCCTTTCACTCAAGATGCATTTATCTTTGTCCAGTCATGTTAGTCAAATCTGACTCTTCGTGACTCCATTTGGGGCTTTCTTGGCAGAGATACTGGAGCGGTTTGCCATTTCCTTCTCCAGCTCATTTTGTAGATGAGGACATGAGGTAGACAGGGTTGAGTGACTTGCCCAGGGTCACACAGCTGGAAGATGTCTGAGGTTGGATTTGAACTCAGGTCTTTGTGACTCTAGGCCCAACGCTCTATCAGCCACCCCCAAACACCCACTCTGGCACTGTGTTAAACACTGGGGAGGCAAAGATGAAAGTAGGACAGCCCCTGCCCTCGGGGGAGCTCACAATTTGTGGGAAAGACAGCAGGCAAACAACTCTATACAAACAAGATATAGTCAGGATAAATTGGGGTTAATCTCAGAGGGGAAGCTCTGAGATCAAGGAGGCCTTGGAAAGACTTTTTTGCAGAAAGTGAGGCTTCAGCTGGAAGTTGAAGTGGGGGGAGCCCGGAGGTGAAAATGGGGAGGGAGAGAGTGAGTTCCAGACATGGGGAACAGTCAGTGAAAATGTTGGAGCACAGAAAGAGAAGTTGGGTTCAGATTGTAAAGGATTTGAAATGCCCGATAGAAATGTTTGTATGTATCCTGGAGGGCATAGGGAGCCACTGGGGCTTCTTAAGCTGGGAAGCGACCTCAGATCTGCACTTTAGGAATGTCTGTTTGATAGCTCTGTGGAGGATGGATGGCTTGGAGAGGAGAGACCCTGGATGTAGGGGCCCAGCTGGGGGCTACTGTAGTAACTCATCTGCAGGGAGAAGAGGAACTGGACCAGGGTGATCACGTTGGGAAGCTCCTGAGAGCTGTTCAGGCAGAATGGATAAGACTTGGAACCTAGCTTGATTGGGGCATGGGCATCCTTCTGAATGAAGGACTAAGGGTGTCTCTGAGGAGTGATGGGCATGACAGAAATAAAGAAGTGAGGGGGAAGGACAAGTTTTGATTTGGACATCTGGGTGTAGACATTGGGCAGACAGCTGGAGATCTGGGACCAGAGCTCAGGAGAGGCAGGGCTGGCTGTCTACACAGAGAGGATGATTGAGTCCAGGACAGCTGATGAGAGGAGAGAGTCCCTAAGAGCACTCCGGGTAACAGCCACACATAGGAAGTGGGACAGTGATGGTGAGTGTGCAGAGGAGACCTAGAATGATCAGACAGGCAGAGAACCCCGGAAAAGAGGCAGCGTCCGGAGAAGAAGAGTCAGCAGGGTCATGCACCCGGGAGAGGAGAAGAACGAAGTCTAAGAACAGAAGTCATCAGAGACGGGAGGGTGAGGAGGAAGGAGCCAGATCTGAGGGGGTGAGGGCCCCCGAAGTCCACGTCCAGCACTTCGACCTCTGCCTCTGTCATTTGATGTTTTCCCTGAATCAGAATCAGAAAGTCCTTATGGTGATTGTAGACATTTCTGTTGCCTCTTGCAGAGAAAGTGTCCTGGTTTCACCAAATTAAAATTTAGATATGGGTTGGTTTTTTAAAACCTCAACACAGTCCACACCTTTTTTGTGCTGTGCCAGTTCAGTGAACTTGAGGCCAGTGAAGCTCCCAGCTCTCTAAACAAACAAATATGCGCGCGCGCACGCACACACACACACACACATATATGTGTATACATACACATATATATATAAATATGTATATATGCATATGTGTGTTAAATATATATAGTGTGTGTGTTAGAGAGAGAGAGGCAATGTAGTTCAGTGGAAATTATGATGGGTTAGAAGTCAGAGGACCTAGGCTCAAATCTAAGATTTGCTACCCTTGTGACACCTTGTGTAGGTCACATAACTTCTCTGTCTGAATTTCATCCAAAGTAACACTCAGGTCGGACCAGATGGCCTCTGAGCTCTAAATCTATTCTCTGAAGCTCTGCCATGTTTTCCTTTCTTGGAGGCAATGGGGTAGAGTAGGGTTCTGGAAGTCAGAGGATCAGGGGTCCGAATCCTCCTACCCCTGATACTTATGTCCTGTGTGTTCTTAGGAAAGTTGCTTGAACTTCTTGGGTCTCTGCTTCCTTATTTGTAAAGCGAGGGGGTTTTGGTTTTATGGCCGTTGAGGTCTCCTCTGGCTCTGGCGGCCACAGCACAGAACTTGGAAGCCATTTGACTTAGAGATGGACCTGAGGCTCCTCCGTCTGTCGTGACTCACCCTCTGCCACCACCATCACCTTTCACCAGGAGAGAGAAGAAATCAGGAGGACAAAAAAAGAAGAGTAACCACTTGTCATCCCCCAGGATGGAAATCCTGTCCTTTTCGGAGCTGGGGGGTGGAGGTGGGGTCAGCTGACACAATCAGTCAAGCGTGTCGTGTCCCCCCCCCCCCCCGCAAAGTAACTACCAGCATGCGGCCCTGGCACCTTTGTCAGGTGAGGACACCTCCTTTGAGTCAATCTGAGGCGTGAACCAGGTACAAACCAGGCCTGCATCTCCACAGTGGAACAGGAAGTGTATTGGGAATGTTGAGGACATCGGCCACGACCTTTGGGTCTGGAATAAAAGGCTTAAATGAGGTAATAGTCAGTAAAGTGCTTACTTAGCACAGTGCCTGGCACATAGGAGGCCCTTCCCCTCCCTATGAAAGCAAGGGCTAATTGGAATTCTGGGAGTTTCTGTTCCCAGCACTTAGTACAATGAGATAATGTTTGTCAAATGCTTAGCACAGTGCCTGGCACATTGGAGGCACTTAAAAAATGCCTCTTCTCTTACTCCCTTTCTCTTAGAATTTCTGGAACTTAAGAAGCATTTCAAATGCTTTTTCATTCAATCAAAGTGCTTCCTCCTCCTTGAAGCCCTCCCTGATCCTCTCCCTAACCCACCCCCACCACAGACTTTCTCATGCTCTCTTCGTCCCTAATTTTCCTTTACTATATTTATCTCTGTGTCTATGAATGAGTAGAGAAAGAGGAAAAAAAAAGTACTTATTTCTCTATATATTATATCCCACTCTTCCACACAGTAGAATGTAAGGTCCTCGAGAGTAAGAATTTTGGCTATTTTTCTTCTTATTGAGGCAGCTAGGTGGCCCAGTAGGTAGTGCTGGGCCTGGAGTCAGGAAGACCTGAACCTGAGACATCTACTAGCTGTGTGACCCTGGGCAAGTCATTGAATGTTTGTTTGCTTCGGTTTCCTCGTCTGCAAAGTGGGACAATTATAATACCAGCTCTAGCTGTGTGGATTAAATGAGATGATAATTGTGAGATGCTTAGCACAGTGCCCGGTACGGAGGTGCTTCATAAGTGCTTGTTTCCTTCCTTCCCTCCTTCCTTCCCTCCCTCCCTCCCACCTTCTACCTTCCCTCCCTCCTTCCTTTCTTCTTTCCCTTCCTTCTTTCGTTCCTTCCTTTCTTCCCTCCCTCCCTCTTCTACCTTCCCTTCTTCCCTCCCCTCCTTCCTTCCTTCCCTACCTCTTACCTTCCTTCCCCTCCTCCCTCCCTCCCTCCTTCTTTCCTTCCTCCCTCCCTTCCTTCCCTCCTTCCTTTCTTCTTCCCTTCCTCTTCTACCTTCCCTTCTTCCCTCCCCTCCTTCCTTCCTTCTGTCCCTACCTCTTACCTTCCTTCTGCTCCTCCCTCCCTCCTTCTTTCCTTCCTCCCTCCTTTCCTCCTTCCCTCCTTCCTTCCTTCCTTCCCTCCCTTCCTTCCTTTCTTCCTTCCTTCCTTCCTTCCTTCTCTCCTTCCTTCCCTCCTTCTTTCCTTCCTTCCTTGTACAGCCTTACAGAGAATAGATGCTTATTAAATGGTTTTGTAGTTGCATTGAAGGCCACCTAGCCTTCTGCAGCTCCTGTCCTCCCACTCCACATTCAGCACTCTGCCCCTCCCCACCAGAGCTGCCTCCTGCCTGGTTCCAATGATTATATTGCATTTGCAAGGATTCCTTGTACTCCTAATGTTGATGGACACTTTATGCTCCTGTAGCTTGTCCAAGTGCCTTATCTCATCAGATAAGCCTTGGGAAAGAGGAGGGGCTGGATTATTGTCCCCCTTATTTGGTGGATAATAGAACAGAGCTTGTTATACAACAGCTCAAGGGAGGACCAGAATCTTTTCCTAAATCTCAATCCGATGTTGGTTTTAACCTCATCACCCCTAAAATGCCCATCTCGCCTGGTGCTCTGGCTTTTGTCTGTCCATCTTTATAGATAATGATAGTGAATTTGGAACAAGCAGACTTCAGTTCATTTGAACAATGAGATTTTCTTGTTGTTTTTGAGTCATTTCAGTGCTGTCCAACTCTTCATGACCCCATTTGGGATTTTCTTGGCAGAGACACTGAAGTGGTTTGCTGTTTCCTTCTCCAGCTCATTTGACAGATGAGGAAACTGAGGCATACAGGTTAAGTAACTTGCCCAGGGTCACACAGCTAGGAAGTGTCTGAGGGCAGATTCGAACTTAGATCCTGCTGACTCCAGGTCTTGGCACTCTATGCACTGCACCACCTAGCTGCCCAGCAATGACTTCTAACAGGGAAATGCCATTGGATTTGTCCATTATAAGTGAAAGTGGTTTACTTCTGGATGGAATCCACCAAGTGGCCATGATCCAAGAATGGAATCAAAAGACCCTCTGTGGGGGACATCCACATGAATTCAGTCTTAACAGCGTGTTGACAGAGAAGCATATAAATGACTGAGTCATTCAGATCTGTTTGTGCAGAGGGATTTATGGTGGCAGTTCAGGACCAGGTTGTTGCCATCAGACGTTGAGAGAAGGGCTTCCCTTAAGGAGGACCTCGGGCTTAGTGATCCCCATGGACTGTGTGAGAAAGCACAAGGAGCTGTGTAATACATCACTCCCGGCTGGCCACAGTTCTTTTATTCAGCTACAGAAAAGTTATTTTCTCCACCTGATCAATAGTCTGAAGAACATGGAGGACCAAAGAACAATAGCACAATAGGACATCCCAGAATATGAGAGCTGGAAAGGATCTACCTTAGCCCCATGGAGTCCGACCTCCACACTGAAGGAATCCTCCCATTATATATCCAACCAGGTGGTCATACCACGTCTGCTTAGGGACCTCCAGGGAGGGAGACTCATTCCAAAACCATTTGGGTCTGAACACTATCATCATCATCTTCATCTAATGTCATTTTCACCATCTCTGCAATACACAAGTATACTGCACATGCAGTATACAAGGGAAGGGAAGGAAATAAGCATTTATGTAGCACCTACTGTGTGCTGGTCCCTGGGCTAAGCACCTTACAAATATTATCTCGTTTTGATCCACAGAGAACAGATTATATTTGTAAAGTATTTAATAATAAAAATAATAATAAGTACTCATGTACGTGTTTAATGCCAGTTGATTCTTACAACAACCCTGTGAGTCTGGTGCTATTTTTATCCCCATTTTATAGAGGAGGAACCTGAGACTTGAGTGACTTTCCCAAGGTCACTCAGCTAGTAAACATCTGAGTTGGGCTTGAACTCAGGTCTCCCTGATTGCACTAGGTGTGAGTATATAAATGCTAGCTATTGTGACTTTTAGCTATTATTAATAAGCAATTAATTAATTAGCTATTATTAATAAGCGATTATTAAATGTAAATGAAACATAATCATCATAATGATCATTGTCACCTGACCAAACACTCATAATCTCTCAGCTTTGTGGGATGAAGAGATTGAAAACTATCGAGACCTGGTGGGAGATCGAGAAACCATGTAGGAACAAGACGGGGTCCATATCATCCTTGTCCATCTGCTTGAAGGACTGGTCCGGTTGTCTCAGAGATATCTTAAGTGAGCCTACAGAGAATGAGCTAACGCCCCACGGCTCTTATTCAACTGTAGAATCAGTTTTTTTTTTTCTAACCCCGATCCAGAGAATATGAACTTTGTTGTTCTTCAGCTGTTTTTGAGTCACATCCGAATCTTTGCAATTTCTTCAGCATGGGGGTTGGACTCCATGGGGGCTGAGGCAGCTTCCTTCCAGCTCTCACATTCTGGGATGTCCCTATCATGCTGTTGTTCTTTGGTCTTCAGTGTTCTTTAGACTATTGATTGGGTGGAGAAAATATGGGTTTTTCGTAGCTAAAGAAAAGGACTGTGGCAAAGGTACTAGAGTGGTTTGCCATTTCCTTCTCCAGCTTTTTTTTTTTTACAGATGAAGAAACTGAGGTAAATAGGGCTAAGTGATTTGCCCAGGGTCACACAGCTAGTAAATGTGTGAAGCAAGATTTGAACTCAGGTCCTCCTGATTCCAGCACCAGTGCACTATGCACTGTGCCACCTAGCTGCCCAACAGTGTTAGCTATTATTATTAAATGAGATATTGTATATAAAGTTCTTTGCAAACCTTAATGCATGATATAAATACTTGTTGTGCTCCTTGGAGTCCAGACTGTGTCTTCTTCTTGTTAGCTTCCTCTGGTATTTCATTTCTCTAGTCTCAGTGGTGGATGATTAAGTGGACAGTGAGGTATACTTCCCTGGCTCCTTCCTTTTCCTCTTCCAGGAGTGGGGAACCTGCAGCCTTGAGGCCATTTGTGGCCCTCTAGGTCCTCAGGTGCGGCCCTTTGACTGAATCCAAGTTTGGATTGTATCTAGTCCTTATAAAGAATCGGAGAATTTTTTTTTAAAGAGCTAGGAGTTAAAATATGTAAAGTGCTTTTCTAAACTGTAAGAATTAGTTATTATTATTGTTATGGTTCTGTGGTGATGATGATGGTGATGGTGATGGTGGTGGTGGTGGTGATGGTAACGGTGGTGATGTTAGGACCCTCAGAGACAGGTTTAACTTCCTTCCCTTTGTGATAGCTGGGTTTAGGGCTTTTTTATTGTCTCCTTCCTCTTCCTCTTGGGACCAGTGACTATACCCCAAAAGGAAAGTCCTCCAAAGGAAGCAAAGAGATTTCCATTGGAAGGAGCTTTCTAGCCCTCTAGCTGGGAAGGGAATAAGTATTTATTAAGCACCTACCATGTGCCCGGCACTGTGCTAAATGTTATCTAAACACATGTTATCTTATTTGCTAAACTTTTTTGTTGTTCAGTTGTGTCCAACTCTTTGTGACCCCATTTGGGATTTTCTTGGCAAAGATACTGGAATGATTTTCCATTTCCTTTGCCAGCTCATTGTATAAATGAGGAAACTGAGACAAACAGGGTTTAGTGACTTGCCCGGGGTCACACAGCTGGTATGTGTCTGAGGATGATTTGAACTCAGGTCTTCCTTGACTCCAGGCCTTGCAATCTAGCCATTGAGCTGTTTCTATGCTAGAGTAGAATTGGAGCTACATCTTACAGAATGTAGAAACTGAGGTCTCTGGTGGTGAAGTGATTTGTCCAGGATCACCCAACTATTGACAGGAGCAAAGATGGGATTTGAACCTGAGTCCTTTGGCTGACTCTTTCCAGTGTACCATGATGTCTCCATGGATAGTGATGCCCTGGACAGAAATAGAAAAGAAGAGAAAGGTTTTGGAGGCAAGGATCGTGAACAAATCAACAGAATCAAGAAACGTTTTGTTTCCTATGTGCTAAGCGGCAGAAATACAGAAGAAGCCCAAACAGAGCCTGCCTTCCGGGAGCTTCCATTCCAATGGGAGAGGCAACATCTAATACATTCAGTTATATACAAGATCCAGGCTGTGTAAACAGGAGGTCTTCTCACAGGGATGGCAGGAGCATCGGAGGGTGGAAGAGAAAGAGAGGGGGCGAGTCCTCCTGGCCAAAGTGCAATTGAAGCTCACACTCGAGACGTAGGACAGTGGATTGTTACACTCTGATAAATACATCTTCTCTAGCCCTAGTTCCTCTGCTGCTTAGATTATGAACAGAACATTTTTGGGGGTGTGGGGGGGGCGGGGAGGAAGGGGAGCTGTCTATAAGTTTGCCTGGGAAAGTTCTGTCGGGGTGCAGAGAAAGGTGGGATGTGAGGTGGGGGTGAGTCATGTGGAGGGGGGATCAGAGAGCAGACTTGTGCATCTTGGCCCCAGAGGGCAGGGGACGAGATACACTGCATCAAAGTTGAAGACCAGCAAATTGAGGCTCAATGGGAGCCTTCTAACCTTCGGCACTGTCTGAGCATGGAATGGGATGTCTGGGGTTGTGTCCTGGGTTCCTTCCTCACTAGACAGCTTCAAGCAAAACCTGGATCCGCCATTTTTTAGGAGAGATTATAGAGGGATATATTGGACTGTATATTCTCTGACTCAGAGATTCTGAATTTAGGGTTTGCAAGTTATAGCTACTTTGTAAAAATGTGTTAGATTTGATTAGAATGTGTGATCCAGAATGAGAAAGGACCTCAGAGGGCCATCTCCTCCAGACAGTTCAGTTCCTCAAGACCCAAATTGGGGAGGGGATATGCTCATGATCACAGAGGTAGCGGTGACAAGGCCAGGATTCAAACCTGGGTCTTTTGACAGGAGATTCCAGCACTCTCTGTATCACATCACACTTCCTCCCAATGGCAGGGATCCCCAGACGTGGCCCCTGAGAGCTCAAGCCCCCTTGGCCCATTGAGACATCTGTTGGCAGGACCTCATGTGGTCCTTCTTTCCCTGGCTCTCACTGGGCTTCATGAGCCAAGGAGCTTCTTCACTTTCTGGTCAAGGGATCTCAGCTCCTCTTCCCAGCTCTGCTGAGGGAAGCTGGGACATGTGGAAATGGCGGGAAGCCTTGGCATCAAAAGTACTGCGTTCTAGTCCTGTGCCACTACTACCTTCTTCTCATGCTTTGGGCAAAGTCTCTGAGCCTCATTTGTAAAATGAGGTGGTTGGACCAGGTCAAGGATCTTTGGATTCTCTTCCGTCTCTGAATCTTAGAATTCTGTTAGTTCCAGACAGAGAGCCAATCAATAAACATTTATCAAACACTTACTAAGCACCAAGTGCATAGTAAGCCTGAGGAGACAGATAAGAAAACCAAAGACAGTCTCTGCCCTCAAGGGGCTTCTCTGGTGGCAAGTGAAGAGGTCTTGGGCCCCCTCCTTAAATGGAGTTTTGGGGAGGAGCTCTCCGCTTCATCATCCAGTCAGAGGGACCTCAGGGCAGAGGCTATAGATGAGGTGTGAGCACCCGGAAGTGATAATCCCACTGTACGCTGCCCTGGATCTGGTCATATTTCAGACATCTGATTTTGGATTCTGCGTACCCCAGTTTAAGATGGACATCAATAAGCCGGAAAGCGTCCCTGTTCTCCCAAACAACCAGGATGTTGAAGGGCCACGAGTTCATGTCATATGAGAATTGGTGGAAGAAGCTGGAAGAAAAGACTCGAGGGGAACGTGAGGGAAGGGAACATGCATTTATTAAGCACCAACTGTATGCCAGGCAGTGTTCTGCTCACTCTGCAGATATTATCTCAGTGGATAGCTGTCTTTGGGTATTTGAAAGACTGCAGGATGGACTCGGTCTGTTCTGACCCTAAAGGGCAGAACTAGGAAGGACAGGTAGATGTGGCAGAGGCCGATTTGGGGTTGCCTGATAATGAAAGCTCGTCCAAAGTGGCAGCGGGCAGCAGGCAGCAGGCATTTGTTAAGCTCTGGGGATACAAAGAAAGGCACAAGCCAGTCAACACAGTGGCTCTGCCTTCTGGGGAGGTCTTTTAGCAGATGGGTGTTGGCTGTGTTAGACAAGGGAGCCCTTGGGGATATAGGGGCATCAGTGGCCCCAGAAATGCCTGCCAGCTCTAGGATTCATGATCCCCCTTCTTCCTTTCCACCCCTTCTTAGGGATCAAGGTCTTTCTGTCAACATTCCTCCCTTCCCTAGCCTCTAATGTATGAGCAGGCCCAGTGAGAGGAGAGGAAGCTGGACTTGTTACTCAAACTCAGCCTCCCCCAAGACCATGCTACACAATTTCCCCCATAAAATGATTGCTTTTATGAGTAACAATAGATAATATCAGGGTTATTAACCTGGCATCCTCAGAAACCCCCCACCCTAAGAGGTCTATGGATAGATTTCAAGGGGTCCATCAACTTGGATGGAAAAAGAATATCTTGATTTCAGTATAACCAGTTTCCTTTGCAAGCTTCTGTGTTTTAATTTATTCAAGAACTTTATTGTGAGAATGGGTCCCTTGGCTTCATTGTTTTGCCCGAGGGTTCCAGGACACACACAAAAAGGTCAAGAACCCATGCATTATAGAGCTCTCAGATTTAGAACCGGAGCGGATCTTGGAGCTTAGCCTTTCTAACCCTTCACATTTACATATGAGGAAAATGAGATTGGTTAAGTGATCTGCCCAGGGTCGTGCCAGTGATTGGCAGAGGTGAGATTTAAACCCAGGGTCCTCGGACTCCAGAACTGTTCTCCCTGCTGTTTTTTGTCTCCTTGGAAGGATTACGGAAATCAGTACAGTGTCCAAGGGATGTTTCTCCCCCAGCCTCTAGGAACCATCCCAACACACCAAGGGGAGGGAGGGAGGGAGGGATGCGGGAAGAAGGAGTGAGGATGTCTGTGCTCCCAGCTTTTAAATGAGCGTCTCCATTCCAGCAGCCAGGAGAAGATGAGCAGATTTTCTGAGGAGCCTCTCGTGTAGAGCTGGGCACTTAGGGCTAATAGAGCCGCAGCCCTTGGTAACCAAGGAGGAACAATAGAGATGGTAAGGGGGCCCATTCTTCAGGCACTTTATGCTCTTCTGGGTTCTCTCCCCACCCATTATCTTGTCTGATGCTCTTGAGTGAAGATGCTGGGAGCTGGGAGGCAGAGCTGATGCCCTGGCTCGCTTTTCCAAAGGGATCTGGCCAGGCTGCTGTGCCAAGCCCAGTCTGAAGGGGCAAGGGGTAATCCATTATTGGTAGCACCAATGAGAGCCCCTCCTCTCTCCTTAGCACTTTAAGGTTTACAGGGAGATTTTCTCATCTGAGCCCTTGGAGGTACAGATGATTCAAGGGCTCATTTCCTGCTTTTTACAGATGAGGGAACTGAGGCCCTAAGCAGGGAGTGCTTTTGCCTACTGTACCTGGGATGCAGAGATCAGCTCTGGGGTATGGCTGGCCCCTTCACTGACCTTCCTCCCACACCAGCCGGCAGCCTGGGTCCATAGTCCATCCATCTCTGTCTCTTCCGGTGCCCATTACTGTCCCTCAGACTGTCTCTCTGAGAGAAGCCTAATAAACTTGGCCACCAAATGAGGCTCCAAGGGCTTCTTCAGTTTTAATGAAGTCTCTGCCAATTAGTCAGGTCTCTTTATGGTATCGGATGTTACCCAGCTCCTGTGGCCTGGCTGAGGATGTTGGGTCAGACGTCACCAAGAGTCACTTCTGGTGAGAAGTGAGAAGAGGTGGGAGTATTTGGCAGTGACCCGCCCAAAGGGCCTGGGAGCGGGGGTGCCAAAAAAAAAAGCAGAGGATCATGAAGTTAGAACCTGACAGGCCCAGAGCTCATCTTTGGGGCCTTCTCTTTCCTGAGGCTTTTGTAAGTTCCAGCCTGCCTCATTCCTGAGTAGAAAGGATTCTGTTTAACTGGCTAGGCCTGGAGGTGACTGACCTGGCTTTTGTTCCCAGCCCAGGACCCCTCCCTTGCATTTCCTCTGCCCTGCCCTAATCTAGGTGAGGCTGCCTGTCTGAGGGTCCCACCTTTCCCCCTCCTCTCAACTTGGGATTTCCTACCTTCTCCTAGAAGCCAGGATCCAGGAGAACTTCAGTAACCCACACAAGAATTTGAGGAGACTGGGGGCCCTGTTATCTCAAGGCAGGTACCAGCCTTTGGTTTTCATCTCAGTTCACTGATCATGCGATACTTTTGTGTTGTAGGGAGACTGAAGCTAGAATGACCTCTTCATGAGGTTTGTATTCTTCATCTTCATATGGTGGTTAGTCAGTGTTTGTTGAATGAATGAATGATGTCATGTGCAAGAGGTATTGGCTTTATTTGTTTGGCCTCGGGAGGCAGAACCAGCTACAAAGAGTGATGATTGTAGAGAGGTAAATTTGGGGGAAACTTCCTAATAAGAAGAGGTGCCCAAAGAAGATAGAGGGGGCAGCCTCCGGAGGGAATAGTCCTCCCCTCTCTGAGGGCTGCCGGCAGAGTCTGGGGACCACGGATGTGGCAGCTCTTCTAGTCCAGATCCCTTTCTGGTGCCAGTTGGACCGAATGGCTGCTCTGCACCGCCGACGGTCAAATTCTGGGATTTTGTGAGCTTCTCCAGTTTCAGATGTGGGTCTCTTAACCAAGGTTTATTTTAATTCATTTCCATCAAGCCATCATCAGCAACTGTTTTTTAAGCATCTTGTAAGCCAGGCACTACAAAAGTCAAAAAGGAGAAAGGTCCCTGCCCTCTAGGTGCTTACAATCTCTCTGGGAGACAACTTGTACACATAAAAGTATATGCGGAATAATCAAGGGAGTGTCGGGTGGGTAGGGCAGTTCCCAACCATTTATATCTATCTATTGATTGCTCTATATCTGGAGAGAGACCGAGACAGAGAGAAACAGAAACAGAGAGATGGAGAGACAGAGGGAGAGAGGGAGGGAGAGACAGACAGACAGACAGACACAGAGAGAGGCAGCTAGGTGGTACAGTGGGTACATTGTTGGACCTGGAGTCAGGAAGACCTGAGTTCAAATGCAGCCTCAGATGTTTACTAGCTGGGTGACCTTGGGAAAGTTACTTAACCTCTGTTTGCTTTAGTTTCCTCTACGGTAAAATGCCAATAATAACCGCAGCCACCGCCCAATGTTGTTGTGAGGATCAAATGAGATAACATTTGTAAAGCTCTTAGCACGGTGCCTGGCACACTGTAGGTGCATAATAAATGCCAGCTATAATTATGTGTGTGTGTGTAAGGGGGTGATTTTGGCCTCCTCCCCCCATCCTTTTCTTTCTCACTACTGCATACTCTCCTCACTTCTAGTCTTCTTCTTCCCCCCTTCAAGACTGTACGTTGCCCTCCAGTAACACTGGCCTCCTGGCTGTCCCCTGTCTTTGGCTCCAGCATCCTCAGTGGCCAGCCTGCAGGCCTGGAATGCTCTCCCTCCTCCTCTCCACCTTCCGGCTTCCTTCAAGTCCCAGCTGAAATCTCCCCTTCCTCAAGGACCCTTCTAGCGCCTTCTCTCATCGATTCTCTCCAGCTTACCCTGTCTATACCTTGTTTGCGGGGTAATTTCCTCTTTAGAGTGGGAACTCCTTGAGGGCAGGCTCTTTTTGCCTTTCTTTGTATCCCATTCACTTAGGATGGTACCTGGCGAGTAGTAGGTGCTTAATAAATGCTTGATGACTTGAATTGACTTCCCCAGTGACTCCTTCTTTCTCACCTACCTTGGCTGTTGAGCAACCCACTTCCTGCCCTCAGACACGAGGCTGGCTTTGTTTTTTAACCTCGTCAGGGCCCTAGGATAGTGAGGGCTATGTGGGGAGCTGCTGAAAATAGCTGTGGGCCCCCTGCCAGAGAAGAGTAGCCAGACTTCCCTGGAGGGGGTTTGTACCAGTTTAAAGATGACTAAGCCCTCCCTCCTACATGCATGCACACCCTGACACCCCCGCTTTTTCTTGCTTTTCCCTTGTTCCCCCTCTGAGATCCTCCCACGGACAGCTTGCAACTTGGCACCTCAGCTGGGCACCTCTGAGGGTTCTGCCTGACTCCCCTTGCCCCGCTCCTACCTGCTGGTGGCAAGCAGGAGCAAGCTTGTGGTCGGGCTGTTGCAGTTAGGTCTGGGGCTCCCAGGCTCTTTCTCCTAACTCTCCCTTACCTGGCCTGACTGAGATGGGCACTGTTCCCAGGTCATACCAGGTACTTGCTGTTTGAGAGGACAGGCCCTGGCGTAGACCACAATGTCTCCTTCCCGTTTTCTCCCCCATCCTGGAGTCAGTAAAACTTGTTAACTTGGTCATCGCATGTTAGATTTGGAAAGGTTCTTTAGAGAGAACTTATCCCAACAAGTGATTTGCCAAGATGACACAGATAGGAAGTATCCTAGCAGGGATCTGGACCCTGGTCTTGGGACCTCAAACCCAGCGCTCTTTCTCAATAAGACCGGCTTTCATATTTCCCCTTCCTCCCCAGTCAGTCGGGCTCTTGTTCATCTAATATCAATCAATTAATCAGTCAACAAGTGCTTATTAACTGTCCCATTCAGCACCACCCTCTATTTCAGGGATTATTAACCTCAGGTCCACTTGCGTGTATGTGTCTGTGTCGTGGAGAATCAGTGAGCTTGAATGAGGGGGAAAAATTAATTGCATCTTTATTTCTATTAACCTGTAGCTGAAAATTCACATTTTCTTCTGTTATTTAAAAACCGGATTTTGAGGAGTCTATAGGCTTTCCAGACTGCCAGAGGGGGTGGAGGGCTCAAGCAAGGTTGGGAGCCCCAACTTGATGAAGCCTGTCCTGGTTCTCCCTGTCAGCTGCCAGAGATCCCTTTTCCCAATTATTTTGTATTTTATTTCCTTTCTGTTTGTTCCATCTGTGCTAAAGTATGTTCTTGCTGTCTGTCCCAGTAGAATGAAAGTTCTCTCTTTACCCCAGTCCTCAAGGAGCTTCCATTCTGTCAGAAAAGACAACATGTGCACAGAGAAATCAATATGAGGAAATTTGGGGATGGGGGTCGGGGGGAGGCCTTCATACCTGGGGGGCTCAGGAAAGGCCTCATGCCACACTTGAGCTGACCTTGGACAGAAGAGCAAAGTTCGTTCCTTCATTCCCCCTCAGTCTGTTCTTCTCCTGACTTCCTGCCTTCAATAGCCCCAGCCTGTGGGGACCCCTGCCTCCTTTCCAGGGTAGCTCTGATCCTGTACCCCAGACCTAATGCACGCATGAACACATGGACATGTGTTAGATCGACTTAGCGATGTGCATGATGCTACCCCGGGAAAATGTAAACTCCTGGAGGGCAGGAGGATTGTTTTTGCCTTTCTTTTTCCTATCCCTGACCCCAACACGGTGCTCAGCATTCAAGCAGGTGCCTTTTTTAAAATGCTCGTGGAATGGATGATTGAATTCACAGTCTTGTGTTAGGAACTGCTGAGCTGAGAAAGGTGAATAATACACAATCTCTCCCCAAGGAGCTTACATGGAGCACACGTGTACAAAAAATATTAATGACTCCCAGAATCAGTGGGCATTCAAGAGCCCCAAAGGGCCGCATAAGGAAGGAGGGAGCATTTCTGACTGTCGCTGTATCTTCAACACTTACCCCAGTGCCTGGTAAATTATCGGGGCTTAATTAATGCATGGTGAATGAATGATCTGGGGAAAGTATGAAAGCCTTCCTGGAGGAGGTGCCTTTAAAGCTCCAGTGGCCATACTCCAGAGACAGCTAAGGCCCAATGGATAGAACACATGCCTAGAGCCCAGGGGCAGACAATCAGTAGCTGTGTGACTCCATGTAAGTCACTTAACCCTGTCTGCCTCAGTTTCCTATGAGGAGCTGGTCTAACTGTGTTTCCTCATGGGAACAATACTTCTCCAGTTGTTGTGAGGATCAAAAAAGATAACATATGTAAAACCCTTTGCAAACCTGAAAGTGCTATAAAATTCTAGTTATTAATAATAAAAAACTGCCCCTCCTTTCTCCTTCCATCCTGTCAGGGTCCTGTTCTCAAGCAGCTGCCTCCTAAGGAAAGATTGGAAGTGATTTCATGCTTCCCTAGAGGATTGAGTTGGGAAGGGGGAGAGAGAGTGATGCCTCAGCCCCCAAAGCAATGACTGATGGAACGTTGAGGCTCTGGGATACCCGGGCAGGGAGGCCTGCATGGCACCCCATAAACTCTACTGTGCAGGCATCCCCCTGGTCTGTCTGTGCCTTTGCCCAGAGCCTCACCCAGGAGAGCCGCTTGTGCAGGTGCTAGGGGCAGCACTTCAGAAACTTCCTAAGATTCAGAAAGAGTCAAATCCTCTTAATTTACAGATCAGGGTAACTGAGAGGAGGGAAATCAGTTGCCCAAGGCCACAGCTAGGCTCCTCTTCTTCTTCCCCATCATATCTTACTTATTACCTTTCATTTGTAAGTGTGTAAGTGAATGAATGAATGAATGAGTGAAGGAGTGAGTGAGTGAGTGAATTGTTTGTTCTTTACCATGGGTCTAGCTTCCCAGGTCTTTTTGAGAATGAGGTTAGGGAGAACATGGAGAATCCTGTCTGCTTGGGAGGTTGAGAAAACACTATTTATCTTTCTGGATTTTTGAAAATGTAAACACATCCTCTTTGGAAGAGGGAGCAGACGGGAGCCCAGGTGCACATGGGTGTGGAAGAGACAGATGTGAGCCTCCAGGCCTCTGATGGGGGCTTTTCTTGCTCTGATCTCAGCTCCTGGGAAGGAGGATTTCCTGTCCCCCTCCCCACCTGCCCCCAGCCCCATCCTCTGCTCCTCCTCCGAGCCCCTTCCAGGTTTAAGGCTGGCTTGTCAGAGGACCAGGTGTTCCCCCATGCATGCTGTGCCCCAAGTCTCCCTTCTCCTTCAGGGTCACTCAGCATGGATTGTGTCTCAGCTCCGCAGCCCTCCCGCCGCTCCCTCGAGTCCCATCTGCCAGTCTGACTCACCAGCCCTCAGGGACAGGGCAGCATCTGTCCCCTGGCCTATCCGCCACCTTCCCCCAGTACATGTTCCTGGCTCGTGCACAAAGCAGATAGAGGGGTCTAGCTGGGAGGGGAGGGAGATGAGGAGGGAAGCGTTCCAGGCCTGGTGACTAAGGGGATGGAATCAGGAGTCTGTCCTTTCCAGCCTCAGCCCCTGGCCTTCATTGGCCAGCTCCTGGTCCTTGGACCAGACCCTCAGAGGGAGAAGGAGCTGAAGAGCACAGGCTGTGAAAGCAAAGGCCATCAGACCTGGACGTGACTGGAGATATTGATCTGCTGTCTTCTAGATCAGAGAAAGCCCTTCTTCCAGTGAGCCTTACCGCTCTGTGAGGTGCCTGCTCTAGGTATAATGATCATTGCCAATTCACAGGTGAGGAAACTGAGCCTTAGGGGTCCTGGGTCACTCAAAGCAATTCAAACGCAGATCTCGGGGCAGCTCGGTGGTGCAGTGAGGTGAGCACCAGCCCTGGAGTCAGGAGGACCTGAGTTCAAATCCGGCCTCGGACACTTGACACGCGTACTAGCGGTGTGACCTTGGGCAAGTCACTTAACCCCAATCGCCCTGCCTTTCCCCCTCAAAAAACCCCACAATAAACAAATGCAGATCTTCCAGCCCCCCAAGATTGGTGCAGAAACCACTACCCCACCTTGCCTCCCTCTGCAGTTACTTCATCATCATCATCATCATCATCATCATCATCATCGCTCCGGCATTACAAATATCACCACACTGGATCCTCCTAACAGCCTTGGGAAGGAGGTGCTATTATTTGTTCCCATCTTACAGATGAGGAAACTGAGGTTAAGTGACTTGCCCAGGATCACATGGCAGAGGTCTAAGGCAGGATTTGAACTCAGGTCTTCCTGATTCCAGGCCCAGTACTCCTGAGAATCTACCAAGAAGTTCCTGGATAGCCAACACCTCCCTTCTTTCTGAGATTATCTCCAGCTTCTCCTGTTTCTGTCTTGCTCGTCCGTAGTTGTTGGCATGTTATCTTCCCCGTTAGACTGTGCGTTTCTTCAGGGCATGGGCTGTCTTTTGCCTTTCTTTGTATCCCCAACACTTAGCATGGTGCCTGGGCACATAAATGCGTGTTGATGGACTAAACACAGTGATAATTGTGAATCATAAATTTAACACTCGAAGAGAACCTAGAAGCCGTAAAGTTCAAACCCTTGATTTTGCGGGTGCAGAAACGGAGGCACAGGGTCACACAGCTAGTATTTTGCATAGGATCTGAACCCAGGGCTTCCTGATATCAGGTGCAGTGCCCTGCTTACCACACACCCTGGTGTGTGTGTGCGTGTGTGTGTGTGTGTGTGTGTGTGCACATGTGTGTGTGTGTGTAACTTTTAAGATTTTCAAAGCACTTCAAACAATTTGACCCTCACAACAACCTTGTGAAGTGCCTGTCAATAAACATTTATAAGCCTACTGTGTGCTGGAGTCTGTGCACAGGCAGACAGCTTACATTAAATGCCTACTATGTGCCAGGCACTGTGCTGAGTGTTTAAGAGAGACCTATCCTCCTTTTATGGATGAGCTCTCCCAGCTGCTTGGCATCAGAGGTTCAAACCCAGGGCTCCCTTGATTCCAAGTCCAGAAGTCTTTCCACTATGCTCTGCTGTGCTAATAAATGTTTGTTCAATTGAGTTATATTTAGCTAGCCTAAATCTTCCTCATTTTTGTTCTTCCCTGGACCAACCAGACTCCCATCAAGATTCCATGTTGTAGCTGGTTCCTAAAAATAACTCAAGTTGCTCCCTTCCTGCCCTCTGTGATCCAGCCAAATTGGCCTCACTGCTCTTCACCCATGAGGCTCCCAGGCCCATCCAGTGCCTTTGCTGTGCCCCCCACCCCCATGCCCAGAATGGGCGTCCTTCTCCCCTCTGCCCCTTGGCATCCCCAGCTTCCTTCAGACTCACTGTAAGGTCCTCTCTCTATGTGAGGCCTTAGTGCTAGGACTCGCCTTTCCTCCCTTAACTTGTTGTTCAGTCGTGCCTAGCTCTCCGTGACCATGACCTTGTTTGGAGTTTTCTTGGCAAAGATACTGGAGTGGTTTGCCATTTCCTTCTCCAGTTCATTTTACGGATGAGGAAACTGAGGCAAACAGGGTGAAGTGACTTGCCCAGGGTGGCACAGCTAGTAAGTGTCTGAGGTTGGATCGGATGAGGTCTTCTTGATTCTAGGCCTGGTTCTTTATCCACTGGGTCACCTGGCTGCCTCCTAAAATGTAAACTGCTTGAAGGTAGGGGTAGGAGAGACTGGTTCACTTTTTTTTTTGTCTTTGTATTCCCAGTGCCTGGCATGTAGTTGGTGCTTAATAAATGTTTGTTGCTTTGTTGTTATCTCCTTTCGAGATGAGGACACTCCTGAGGGCTTGAAGTCCAGTAGCTTCTCTTCTCCCACACCCCACTGCCCCCCAAACTCCCCTGGCAAAGCCTCCTTTTCTTCCCATTCTTTTTTAAGACTGAGGCCTAAACTCAGGGTCCCAACAACTACTTATTTAGCACCTGTTGTGCACACAGGGTGGTCTCTGTCCTGCTCTGGGGAGATTGCTGATTGAAGGAACCCCTTAATTTACTGGGAGAGGAAGTTGGGTCTGTTAGAAGGGTCCCTGGCCGATGGGAGAAATGGGCTCTCCTCCCACACTCTGCTATTGGCTAACTTTCCTGTGCAGACTCAGAGCAAAGCACTTCTCCTCCTGGGGTCTGTTTCCTTCTCTGTAAAATGAGGAGATTGGACTAAAATCAGCTGAAGAGTTCAGAGGTCATCTCAACCACACCCCTGCCCCCCATTTTACAGATGAAGAAACTGAGGGGCAAAGAGGGGAAGTTACTTGCTCAAGAGCACACAGGCCCTAAGGGTCGGAGCTGGGTTAGTCTCTAAGCTCCAGCTTTAAACTCCTGTGACTCTGCCTTAAGGAGGGCCATTAATTAACTCTTTGGTGGGAGATGGGATGGGCCTTCTGAGCACCAGGAAGTTAGGCAAGGTTTTCTGTTACTGACTTGAGAGTAGCCTAGGGGTCCAGCAGAAGGAAGGAAGCAGAGAGGGAAGGAAGGAAGGGAGGGAGGGAAGGAAGGAGAGAGGGAAGGAAGGAAGGAAAGAGAGAGGATGAGAAGGAAGGAAAGAAAGAGAGGGAAGGAAGGAGAGAGGGAGGGAAGGAAGGAGAGAGGGAGGGAAGGAAGGAAGGAGAGAAGAGAGGGAAGGAAGGAGAGAGGCAGGAAAAGAAGATGAGAGGGAGAGAGGGAAGGAGGGAAGGGAGAAAAGAAGAAAGAGTATTTCTAAAACTTTTCTCTGTGCCAAGAAGTGTGCTAAGTACTAGGGATAAAAATTGCCAAAGCAAGACCCTTCCTACCCTCAAGAAGCTCATATTGTAACGGAGAGCCAACCCACAAAGGAGAGTGTGCCTGGGGATTACCAGGGTGGCAACTGTCATTAGCACTTATCAGAGGTTCCCTGGGCTCTGGGGTAGTGAGAGGCGGGCACCACTCAAGCTGGCTGGGGGAGAAGAAGACTGAGCGCTTCTCCCGCCCTGGGGGAGCTCCAGAGAAAGCCCAGTCTGGAAGCATTTATTAGGGTTTACTGTGTGCTGGACTGTACTAAACCAGGAGAAAAGCCTTTGTGGTCCTTCCGACCAACAGGCTAAGTTTCTTCCTGTCTGGGCTCTCATCCCTCCTCCTCCGCTCCCTTCCAGCAGGGAATCCACCTAGTGGGCTCCCTATTTCATAGTCCATTAAGCTGGAACACAGGTTAAGCTGCTCATGGTGGGGGCAGGAGGGCCGGTTTTCTAATAAGACAGGGACAGTGCCAAGGATCACCTTGCCAGCCCTGAGGGAGGAGCCGTAGCTGTTGGTGTCTGCCTCAGGAACAGGCAAACGGCCCTCGGTGGGCCAGGGCCTTCTCTTGTAGCCATCTGGGAGCAGCTTGCCTGGGCTGGAGGCTGCTATCCTTGGCTATTTGTCCCTGAGCTGCCTCTTCTTCCCAGCCAGGAACAGCCGCTTGGTGTCTGCGGCCAAGTTTGGCTGCCTGTGGCTGCTATAAGAGAAGAAGCAGATGTTCCCTGAGCTCAGCTGTTGGGCTTGGTCACTCCTGTCTTCCTATTCAGCAACAGCCCCCCAGCTGGGCTCAGACAGCTGCATCAGGTAGCCGGGGCTCGAGAGTCTGGACTCGGACAGCTGCACCAGGTACCTGGGAGCTCTCTGGAGTGCCCTCTCTTGTAGGGGCTGAGGGAGAAGGGACGCATGGGGATGAACACTTTTCTCCCAAAAGAGGCAGATCATAGCCTGCCTTTTCATGGGTGGATTAGTTTGTTTATCTGGATTTTCCAAGAGAAAGCAGGCCTGGGAGTGATGTGAAAAGTTAAAAGAGCAGTGGGGGTCCCATGATGTGCCCACCATCAGTACTGGGATGGGGTAGGAGACATCATCCCTGCCCTCCCTGGCCCCGACCCAAGGAAGGCAATCTGGGCCCTGTGGGAAGAAGAAACAAATGAAATGAAGAGCAGCCCAGCTGTGAAGGGCTGGTCCCACTATGGGCTTCTTGCTTGGCCCAGCAGATGGCAAAGGTTTCTGACCCAGAGAGCGGGCTCCATCTTCCAGGCCAGAGAGGCTGCTCACCCCCATTTGGGATGGAGAGACCACTGTTCCCAAGGCTGGCTTTTCCACTCCCTCAGCCTTTCCCTTGTTTCCCAGCCTGAGGGTTTCCCAGAGCCTGCTCCACGTTGAATAATTCAAGTCCCACCAGATGGTTTTGCTTCCTTCCACCTTCCAGGGCTCCTGCTGGATGGCTGGGGAACCTCCTAGCGTGGATGGACATTAGTTAGGATGCTCTGCTGTTAGGGTTTCCATGGACCAGCCCCCAACCACCCCACCTATCTTTCTGCTCAGGCTGGGACACTTCCAGGAGGCTAATGCCACCCCACGCCAGTCCCGTACCAGAGAGCAACTGTGGCTTTATTACCCTGGAAAGAACTGACAAATAGAACTGGGAGGGAACACCAATAATAATGATGATAGTGATAATGTAAATATTAGGAATTGTAGCTATTGGTATTAGCAGTAATTCCCAGCGTTTACGTATGGCAAGCACAGTGCTAAGAACTTTTTACAAATATTATCTCATTTGAGCCTTATGGCAGTCCTGGGAGGTAGATGTTATTATTGTGTCCATTTTTCAGTTGAAGAAACTGAGTCCGACGTTAAGTGACTCGTCCACAGTCACACAATTACTAAGTATCTGAGGTTGGATTTGAACTCAGGTTTTCCTGACTCTAGGACCAGCCCTCTCTCCATTGGGTAACCTTTGCCTCCTTTTACAAGGGAAGAAACTGAGTAGGGAAGTGATGCAGCCACTTTGCTGCAGAGTGGAGGCTAGAACCTGAGCTTATTGTTTTAACTCAATTCAGTAGATATTTATGGGAACTCAACCCCTGCTCTCAAAGAGCTTCTACAGTTATCCCTTCCACGTCTTGGGAATTAGGGGTACAGCACCCCCACAATCTGGAAAATCCATGTACAATATTGTGGCCCTCCCTCCGTACTGGAAAAGAAGTCTGAATTGTTTTTTCTTTTATGGGGTGTTTACAGTACCTTGTTGTAAAATGTGGATTAAGTATTTGGTCATAGGTTGTATTATACAATACTATACATATATTTTATGCATTTTTGAGTTTCTTTTTCTGCGTCTGCTGGCCTTCTCGTGTCATCTGTGGCTTCCGCAAAACTCCCCCCAAATTCCCGTTTAATTTCTTATGCAGACCTGCAATATATGGAAAGTGTGATGGGGAAAGATCGGAATGTGGAAGGGGTAACTGTATTCATTCTTCTTGGGGGGTAGGGGTTGGAGTGAGGAGACCTAGAAAGATCCTGTGTTCCAATAAGAATGATAGAGGTTGGAGAAAGTGATCAAGGCCAAAGCTACCACCTTCCACCCATTGTTCCTGTCCCACCCACTGGGGCCCAGCAGAAAAAGGCTAATAATCCCTCTTCCAGGCAGCTAGGTGGCACAGTGGATAGAACACCAGGTCTCATCTTCCTCAGTTCAAATCTGCTCTCAGATACTTCTTAGCTGTGTGACCTTGGGCAAGTCGCTTCACCCTGTTTGCCCCAGTTTCCTTATCTGTAAAAATGAGCTGAAGAAGGAGATGGAAAATCACTCTACTCTCCTAGGAAGATCCCAAACGGGGTCACAGAGAGTCAGACATGACTGAACATGATAACTCTTCCATTACCAGAAGATAAATACCCCCGAGTATTCCCTCCTAGGCTGAGTATCCACCTTTCCTTCAATTGAATCTCTCATGGCATGATTTCCAGACACTCGATCATTAACAGTTGGGTGAATCGGTGTCTTTCTCCTACGTTCGAATTCGTCCTTTCTTCCTTCTGAGCCCTCCCAGAGCAGAGACAGGGTAAAGATATGGGCACCTCTGCAGGGTCACGTGCAACACGAATGTGCTCCAAGCCATGAGAAGAGAGCCCTCTCCCAGATGCCTGAGTGGACTGTATTGGGAGTCAGGGAGCCCACGCCAGGCTGTGAGACCCGGAACAAGTTATTAAAACTCAATCTCATTTTCTTTTGCTAAAAGGAAGCTACTTGGGGGTGGGGGTGAGATCACCAATACAACACCTGTGCAGACTTGAAAGCACTATTGTCATTCGAAATCTTTGCATTTTAAAATGTCTTCCCACCCCCCTCCGCCCCCAGCAGGCTTCCTCCTTCCTCCACCTCTCATGCCGCGGGTCAGTATCCTATTTCCTGTCAGTCTCAAGCCCCTTGCTTACAAAGCCTAGGTAGGAGCACTTCTTGCCACCCCTCAGTGGCTTTATAGCTAGAAGGGCATCTTAGAAGTCATCTGGCCCAATCCCTTCATTTTATATCTGAGGAGAGTAAGGCCCAGAGAGGTTAAAAGATCATAGGCTGGAAGGATCCTTGCATCATCCAACCCCCTCATTTAGCAGACAGGGAAACTGAGTCTCGGGGCATTGAAGTGACCTGCCCAGACCGACACAGGTATTAAGTGTCCCAGCCAGACAGGAATACCTTTTCTTTTTTTTTTTTCCAGTGTCCATTTGTGGGCTTATCCCCTCATACTCTCTCCAGTGATGGATTAAGCAGATACTGACTCTGTTTCCTCTCTCAGGGTTGGCCACCCCCTTCCTTGCCCACAGCTGATAAATGACCCTACTCTGGGCTCTGCCTTCAGACCCATTGACCCTGAATGTCTCAGTGCCATTTATCCAAAGCCTTTTCTACTCATCTGGGTCACCACGAGAGCCCCGTATTAATCACCTGCTTGTATCTGTGCTGCACTATTGGGTTCTGTGCAAAGAAAATCGCATTTAAGGCCCCAAGAGGAGTGGTCAAGGCCAAATCTGCCAGCCTTCCATTCCCAGCCCCAGGCGAGCCCTCAGAGGTTGTCTGGTCCATCCTCTTTATGAGAAAATGCCTCTCCCAGGGTCCCATAATCAGTAAGGGGCAGAGATGGAAGGGGCCAGAGGCTATTTTACCCAATATCCCAATTTTACAGAGGTCACCAGTAGCAGACTTGGAGCTGGAAGGCACCTTAGACGTCATCTAGCCAGCCTCCCTGAGACCAAAGAATTGAAACGATTTTCCCAAGGTCGCATCTGCTGTAAGAGCTAGGTTCCAAATACTGGACCTTCTCCAACATTTATCAGATGAGATATGTGTAAAGTGCTTAGCACAGTGTGTGCCACATAGTAGATGCTTAATAACCCCTTACCTCTTCCCGTCTACATTTGCCACTCCTTCCCCTTACCATGCTGCCCACATCCACTTGCTTTCTCTGCACTCCAAGAGTTTATGTTATAAGACTATTTCTTCTGCTTCAAGAAATTTTTTTTTAAAAGCACCTACTATGTGCCCAGGTGCTATGCCAGATGCTGAGACTAAAAAGATAAAAACTAGGGAGTCCTTAATTTCAAGAAGTTTACGTTCTCCTGGGGAAATACCACTTGTACGTAGATAAACATTTACAAAGTTATATATAGAGCTGATTAGGAATTGGTTGGGCTTGGCTCTTAAGCTGAGGAATGAATGAATGAACCAATGAGTGAGTAAATGAAGAAGTGCTATGAATCTCTTCTTAGCATCCTCTTTTTAAACAATTGAAGGAAGTCCAAAATTTCAGTAAGAGGTTAATGAAAATAAAGGTGTGATTGTCTTCCCATCAAAGTTCCCAGACCCCCTGAAATCTGGGTCCATGGGCCCCAGCTTGAGAATCCTGGCTCAATCTGAATTATACCTCCCTCAAACTGTCCAAATACCCTGATCTTCTTGTAAAGTGCATTAAGCCTCACCTTCTTGGATAGGATGCTAAGAAGAGATGCGTGGCCTTTAACAGAATGGGGCCCAGGACATAAAAAAGATTAATAACCCTTGAGATAGAGGAACCATGGGAATATCCTATCTCCATGGTTGGGGACAGAAGGGATCTATCTGCTTCTGTGATCAGGCTAGGAAGGCTTCATGTAGGAGAAGGTAGGAGGGGTCCAGGACACAGTTTGAGTGATGTGGCTTGTCTTCCTGCACCTCCTCCAATACATCATGGGAGCCCCAGGATGCCAGGGGGATGTTTGGAAGAAGAAGCCAGTCTTCTAGCCCTCGGGCCCCACCAAGGTGACTTGACCTATTGAACAGAATTCCCAGTCCCAGGTTTAGCCCTCCTGGAGCACCCAGGAGGGGCTGCTTCCCGAGTCTGTCAGCTCAGGTGAAGCCCCCACCCCCAGCACATGGAATGCTGCTGGGAATAGAAAAGAAGCTTGTCTCCCAGGCAACCTAATAATGGGGGAGGTGCTGCGTGCATGTGTTGGATCTGGGGGTGCAGTGCTTGGGCATTATCAGAGTGGGAGGGCTCGAATTGGCTTGGGAATCTAGAGCTAGGAGGGACCTCAACAGCCATCTAGTCCAACTCTTTATTTCACTGATGGGGAAACTGAGGCCCAGAGAGCCAAAATGCCTTGGGATCACAGGCTCTTAGATCTGGAGCTCAGAGAGACCTCTCTCCCTCCTTCTCCCCTGTCCCTTCTCCCTCACTTCCCTTCTCTCCTTCCTCAGAAGTCAGCAAGTCTACCTCCCTCTGCTCAGAGGCGGGGAAATCTCATAACTGCCCCACAGGATGACTGAAGATCTCCGGTGACATCATAGACATGTGGGGCTTTGTTGGCTTTGAAGGTGGTTGTTGTTGTAGTTGTGGTTGTTACCAACCCACCTCTTCCAGGAAGCCTTCTCCGACTACCCCTACTGGAACAGAATCCTTCTCTTTTCTCAGTTCCTCTTGTGGCTCCTCCTTCATGTGGCTTAACTTTTTATTCTGATACGGCCACGGTTCTTGGATCTGAGGGATGTGGTGGTCCCCAGTGCAGATTACCACCCATCCCCAATTTCTCATTAGGGAGAGCCACGGGGCCTCCAATCAGCCCTTCTGTGAAGGATGCCTTCCTCTGAAGTTTTGTGAGTCATTATCTCTCTCCCTCCTCTTTCTCTTTCCCTTCTCTCTCACCTCCTCCTCCTCTTCTTTTTCTCCTCCTTCTCCTTCACTTCTTCCACCTCTCCCTCATTTCCCTCTTCCTTCTTCTCTTTCTCTTGCTCCCCTCCCTTCTCTTCCTCTCCTCTCTCTCTCTCCCTCTCTCCCTCTCCCTCGCTCTCCACTTTTCCTTCTATTCTTTAGATTGGATTGCCTTGGCATAAAGAAAGGAGGCCGATTGCCTTAGGGGCATGCATGTTTTGCAAAGTGGAACTTTCCTCTTTCCTGAGCCAGTGCAGGCCAAGGGGAAAGAAATCAGATACCTTGTCTCCCTTTTTCCCATAGAAAATCTTTCTTGCCCAGTCACAGTTTTTAACTGCACACACTGTTCCTGATATCTCCTCGTGTTCTCCGGCAGAGCCCTCCTCCCTTGTTCCAAGCACCTGAACTGTGTTCTAGGAGGGGACACTTTGAAGGAACAAGGAATGGTTAGCCTGAAAAAGAGAACCTCAGCGTGTGATCGCTGTTCTAGTATTTGAAGGGCAGTCCTGTAGAAGAGGGTTTACCCTGATTCTGCTTGGCCCCAGAGCTGCCAAGAGGCAGATTTGAGCTCACTGAGAGTGGAAGGAGCTGTCCCCACCATGAGCTACCAGGTTTCCCTTTACTGGAGGTCTTCCCGTGGAAAGGCTGGATGACCACTCACTGATGAGATCATAGAGCGGATTCTCGTGCTGGTACAGACTGGGCTAGATGGTCTCTGAGCCCCCGTCTGACTCTGAGATCTTGTGATTTGTGGTAAAATAAATACAACCAGTATATCAGTGTTTATCACATTCTAACCCACAAGCACCCTTGTTGTTGTCGAGGTGTTTCAGTCGTGTCTGACTCTTCGTAACTCCATTTGGGGTTTTCTTGGCAGAGATACAGGAGTGGTTTGCTGTTTCCTTCTCCAGTTCATTTGACAGATGAGGAAACTGAGGCCAACAGGGTTAAGTGACTTGCCCAGGGTCACACAGCTAGGAAGTGTCTGAGGCCAGATTTGGACTCCAGAAGATGAGTCTTCCTGACTTGAGGCCTGGCACTCTATCCATTGCATCACCTAGCAGCCCATAAAATGGATACAACCAGTCCGTTGGTGTATACCACTAACCCATGAGTGCCCATCTCACTGCTAAAAGGAGGAAGGTGAAGGTGGCTTTCATTTAGCATCACCTTTACTGTGCATTACATTGCAGTTTTCAAATGAAATACAATTCAATTGAAACCTTTTCCATTCCATTGTAATCATTGTGTCTCCCACTTGAAAGAAAGTATCTGACTGTGAATCTTCTCCTGGCAGTAGCATGGTCTCAAAGCGCTCAGTAAATATTTGTTCAATGTGTCTGTGACTATTCTTTCCGATACAGATACCAATCTAATTCTTGTGGTTATTGTTTCATTTCTCCTGTTTGTGCTTTCTTCTGCCCTGTGTTAGTTCGTCCAAGGCTTGCCATGATTCTCTTGATTCCTTATCATTCCTTACAGCCCAGTAACATTCCCAGGCTCAGGAGGGGCTCCTACCTTAGCTCCAGAGCCATTCTGCATAGATGCCAATGGCTGGGGGGAATGCTAAGAGGAGGCCATGCTGGAGGAGGATGGGGGAAAAGGGGGTTGAGCCCCACAGCAGAGACCCCACGGATCGCTCAAGAGCACAGGGGTCCAAAGCTTCCAAAGGAGCAGGTGCCTGTCTGCCCCTGCCATCCTCCACGACTGCTGGAGGCGCCCCCAAAAAGACAAGCATGGCTCTGAAAGTCACTCGTACAAAATGTCAAGTGACACAGGCCGTGTTTTCAAAGTTAGTGAGAAGTGTTTTTAATCGGAGCCAAATCTGCTAATATGTGATGAATTCGCAAATTGGCGGGCAGATCTGGGCAGTGTGTACACAGGAGCCTGCTGTTCCTGAGAAGCCGTTTCAAGTTGTTACCAAGCTTAGTTTTTTATTTTAGCTCCGAGGGTTGTTATCTATTTAGCGCCTGGCCCACACAGCACCACGCACTGAGCACGAGGGGTCGGGGGGGCCCCCTGCTTGGTACATTGATTCTCTTCCTTTCTGGCACCGGGGAAGGAAGATTTTTTTTTAATGCCTGATGTAGACAGCCAAAGAAGCCCTTCATGTGAAAATGATGCTTTAGACAGAGGCCACCTGTGGCAGGAGATAAAGAGACATCCTTGGAGTCTGGAAGACCTGGGTTCGAGCCTGGCCTCAGACAGGTGCTGGCTACATGACCCCAGGACAAGCTGCTGAGCCTCTTACTGCCCTCAGCAGCCTTCTCTGACTCCAAAATGTAGAGCATGACTAGATCTGCCTCTCTGGGAGAGGGAACACCAGTGAATTGACCTGTTGGGCTAAAAAACAATCATGGATTAGAAAACCGGGCGCCCCCACGCTAGGGAGACAGTGAGAATAGGCACTTCTAGGGCGTCTCCTGTGTGCCAAGCCAGTTCCCTGTATGCAGGGACCCCACCAGTGTCAAGGAGGCGCGGGTTCAAGAACCGTCTGTGATACTAGCAATTGATCTACAACCAAGGAACATCCCTGGGAGAATTTTGGAGCGTTGTTGTTGTTGTTTTAAATGTTTTTTGGCAGTTGGAAGGAGTATCTTGGGATCACTGAACTCACTAAACAGCTTCCCAAATGCAGTCAAGCCCATTTTCTTCCTTTGTGACTCAGGGTCCAGCTCATAGGCTATCTACAGCAATGGTGTGAAATTTTTATTTTATTTTATTTTGAAGCAATCGGGGCTAAGTGACTTGCCCAGGGTCACACAGCTAGTAAGTGAGGCTAGATTTGGATTCTGTTCCTTCTGACTCCAGGACTAGTGCTCTCTTCACTGTGCCACATAGCTGCCCTTAGTGGTGTGAAATTCAAATAGAAATGGGACTACTAAGCTGTACATAACAGATCCCTGCGGGTGCATATTGACTTAGAAAAACTACAGATTAACATTATTTATGTTTTAATACATTTTTATTTATTTTGTCAAGATATTTCGCCATATCTTCTATCATGATCCTACCATGCCAGACATTTAGTTGAGCACTGGAGACACGATAACTCAGCTCCTTGAGGGCAGGGCCTGATTTTTACTTTCTGTGTATTTCCAGTGCTTTGCACATAGCGAGTACTTAATGCTTCCTGCCAGTCCAGTCAACTAGTATTTATTAAGCACCCACTGTGTGCCAGACACTGTGTTAAGCCCTAGGAATACAAAGAAAGACAGAAAAACAGGCCCTGTTTTCAAAGATCTCACATTCTCACAGGAGAAATGTGGCTGCATTTCTTATAGGTATGATTTAAACTCAGGTCTTTCTCAACTGCCAAGCCTAGCACCTCTTTCCTTACTCTTCTCCCTCACCCTGAGCCTGCCTGCTACCCAGTCAGGTCAGAGGGCCACATATTTAGGGTAGTTCCAGCCCAGATAGTTATAGGATCATAGGATTGTAGCTTTAGAGATAGAAAGGAGGCTGGAGTCCAAACCTCTCATTTTCTAGAGGAGGGAGCTGAGGCAGGAATAGGTTGAGTGACTTGCCCAGGGTCACACAGCTACTAAGTGGCAGGGCTGGAATTTGCACCTCCATCCTCTGGTCCCAAACCCTGTGTTATTCTTTCATGCCGTGCAGACTCCCAGTCTCCTCCAGGATTAGCGAGGGAGGTTTGACCTTGGTGGGAGGAGGGCGGGCTGAAAGGGACTTGCTTTCATCTCTTCTTTCTCCTCCTGGCCCTTACGTCCCCTCCCTAGGAGTGGGCTCAGGGCAGATGTACGCGTGATCTCTTGGGCATTGGTTTGCTGGGCTAGGCAGAAGGGAGGGAGGAGCAGACAGTGTGGGAGAGGGAGACGGTGAAGGAACAAGCACCCAGCTGCAGGCCCCTTCTTTGTCCAAGGCTCCGCCACCACCCTTTGGCAGCCGCACCAGCCCCAGTAAGTATATCTTGGTTATCAATTATGACTAAAGTGTCTCCAAGGTCCTCCCAAGCCCCTGCTGCCGAATGGCTTACTTCAATTATTTCCTTGGCAACTCTGGGGGACTGTGTGCCAGTCAGCTTCATGAGATTAACCCTAGCATCTGGCCTGGGGTGGGGTGGAGGAGCATGTCTGGAGACCAGCACTCTCAAGGTGAGGTTCTTAAACCTTTGCAGGGAGGCCCAGACCCCTTTGGCAAGCCGGTAGAACCTGTAGATCCCTGCTCCGAGTTATGGCTTTAAATATACATTGGGTTACAAAGGAAATCAATTATAGTGAAATGGTTATGAAATTAATTTGTTAAAAAAACAAAACAAAACAGTGCTGGACTCCAGGTTAAGAACTCTGTGTCTAGAGTCCCAGCTGCTTGCTTATTTCCAGATGAGGCCAGAATGGGCACTTCTGGGTCCCTCCACATAAAACTATAGAATGGCAGAGCTTTGGAGATCATGCTTTGGCCTGCCTTTTATTTGCTTATCCTTCCAGTATATGCAGTAACTCTGAAGAGCAAAATGTGTCTTAAAGTGGGCACAATCTTTTGTTAAAATATTTACAAGTGAGGAAACTGAGTCTGGGAGAGCACGGGGGGCTTGGCTAAGCCCCACTGCCATTTAATATTGATGGGGCTGGGGTTGGAATTGAGATTTCTGACTCGCAACCCAGAAGTGATCCTGAGCTGCTTCCGTTTCATAGAACATGAAAAGGAATCATTTTCCCAAGCCTCAGAGCCATCCCAAAAAAGGGTGGTGTGGCTGGGCAGGTAATGGGCATCCTTAGGAAATCCTAGGTCCAGTCTCTCCTAGCCCTGTGACCCTTTTAAAATAAAAGGGGCTTGATTGGAAGGGTGGGACTCCAGGGGTTACCCCTCCCACTCAAAAGTAATTAGCTTTGAATCAGTTCATCAAGACTCAGGGTGGCCTCAGGACCAGGAGGAGATTCTGAGGGGCCAGAGGAGAAGTGTGGGGATCTAGCACACTTGGAACCCAGGGAGGCCTGAGCTCTGGGAGAGCAGGGAGATGTTAAGCGAGGTCATTGACTCTACGGGCATCTCTGAACAACAGCCCCAGGCTGAGGAGGGTCCTGAGAAAAGGTGGGATCTTTCCCTAATTTCCCTCCTACCTTGCCCCCTGCCCTGCCCTCCCTGGTGCTTATCCAGTCTTTCCCAGTAAACCACAGAGAGGCAATGGATTAAACTAGAGAGAGACGCCCCAGCCAAAGAAACGTTAGGAATTTTCCTAACTGGGGCCTTGGAGCCTTTCTTTGAATACCCAATGTTTAGCACAGAGCCTGGAATAGAGGAGGTATTAATAAGTGTTTTATTGACTGACTGATTGAACTCATAACATTTCTTCCAAAGTCAATGTCCTAAAGCTAAAGAGGACCTTAGTATGAAGGTTCCATGTGCCCCTAGAGGGTTCCCTCTTCCTGCCTCTGCCTCCCATTTTCAGCTCTCTTTTCCACATGGTTTCCCCCATTAGAATGGAAGCATCTTGAGGGCAAGAACTTGGCTTGTAACTGTGTCACCATCACTTAGCCATAGTATATCTCACATCATAAGCCAGCTCAGTAGTCACTTGTTGCCTGGCTGTCTGCCTCCCTCCACTTTGGGAGAGGGGGAGGCGCAGAGACACGTGACCTGTGTAAAAGCAAACTATCCCAGCCCTGAGGAGTCCCGAGGTCACAAAACCATATGGGGTCATTCTGCAAATGAGGAAACTGTGCCTTGGGGAGATGAAGAATCTTTCCAGAGATAGTAGGCATCGCAGACAAGAATCCCCCCCTGGGCCTGTGGCTCTAGAGCCAGCTCTGGGACCAAGGATCTTGGTCTGTTTTCCCTTCCCCCCACCCCAGGAATCCCAGCCTCTGTGGTAGGGCCTGGGAGGCATGGAGTGGTCACTCGAGCTCTGGCTGTTTGGACCCGACATCCTGCTCTCTTCCTTCTTGGCCAGTGATGCTTTGAGTAGCCCCAAAGCCCCACAGGAAGTGGTTTTGGAAACCATGGGTCTAGACTCATAAAAGTTTTGGCTCCTGCCTGGAGCTCAAGTGAGAAGGTAAGTTTGGAATTGATTGGTTCTCAGCATTATAGACCATATAGAGAGTTGGAAAACATCCACTGCCTTTGCTTTTCAATTGGCCCATTAATCCTTTCAATCCGAGTAGTTCAGGAGCCTAGAGGTAATGGTCTTCTGGCTTGTTGGGCTGCCTCTCAGGCCTTCTCGCTGGGGGCAAGAATTTCAAGGGGCCTGAGGCCCCATAGGCTGGCCAATCATTCATTCATTTATGAAGAAGCTAGATTTCTAGGACTTAGGGGATGTAGTAGAATCCTTGGACTTGGAGTCAGGTCCCCAAAACGAGAATGATTCAATTCATTTCAATCCATTTTACAGTTGAGGAAATTGAGGCAAACAGAAGTGACTTGCCCAGGTGCTAAGGTATCCATCAAGATCTGAGTTCACATCCTGCTTCAGATGCTTGCTAGCTGTGTGACCCTGGGCAAGTCACTTGACCTCTGTCAGCCTTGGCCCCCTTATCTGTAAAATGGGGATAACACTGGATGTGGAGGAATCAAATGAGATAATATATGCAAATCCCTTCGCAAACCTTACAGGACCATATAAATGTTAGCTCTTATCATTTTTACAGATGAGGAAACCGAGGCTGTGGGGTGAGGTGTCTTTCTTACGTATGTACAGGTTGTGGTCAGAAGAGCCAGGATTTGAACTCTCTGATTCCAGACCAAGTCTCATGCCAGTCTCATCATCCTTAGCCAGGCTCTAAGTGTTAGGGACACAACCCACAATGCGTGTCCTCAGGGAGCTTCTACTGAGAGAGTCCCCTCCTGGTGGCACCCATAGGAGGCATTCCCGCCTCCCCTTTGGCTGGCCCTCATTTCCCTTAAGTGATCAGTCTCCTCAATAAATGATTTGGCCCGTGGTTTCCAAAACCACTGTTTTTCTGCCCTCTTCTTCCTCCCTTCCTTCACTCTCCCTCTTTCTCCTTCCATCCCCTCCTTTTTCTCCTCCCCAGAGAATAAGAGTCACCACTGACAATGGAAGCACTTTCTGGGGTCATAAAGAGAAGCCATTCAATCTAGAAGAAAGAACCAATTACCCAGGAAACTACAAAAGGGCCCTGCTCCAGGAGCCCTTGGAGGGCTGGTATGAGGGGCATGGGCGGCTCCTGCTGGGTACTTGCTGGGTACTTGTGCCATGGTCCCGAGTGCAGCCACACTCACATCCACCAAAGGCCTTCCCAGGACTGCCCAGGGCTTCCCGGAGATGCTGAGGCTAAGGATGATGAGAGGCTAGCGTCATACTTGGACTCTGGACCCAGCTGGGTATGAATCCCAGCTCTGAGATTACTCTCTGTGGCTCTTTCTACTTCAGCTTTCTTATCTGTAAAATGGGTGCAATCAAACCCAAGATCCCTACTTCACACAGTTGTTAGGAGGTTCATATCCTCGTTACAGGATCATCAATTTATAGCTGAAAGGACACCTTGGAAGTTATCAGTGCAGCTGACGAAACGAAGATACAAAAGATTGATGTGTGGGAGGGTGAAGAGACTGGAGGCAGGCAGACCGGCCAGCCAGCTTTTGCCATAGTCCAAGTATGAGGGGATGAGGGCCTGCACCAGAGTTGGGGCAGTATCAGAGGAGAGAAGGGGGAATATTAGAGAGATGCTGCAAAAGTGGCCATTGAGAGGCCTTGGCAACAGACTGGTCATGGAGTGAGATATAACGAGGATGGTATTGTTCTCTACAGTAATCGGGAAATTAGGGATGGGGAGATTTAGGGGAAAAAGATCATGAGTTCCATTTTAGACAAATTGAGTTTAAGGCGTCTACTGGCCATCTGGTTTGAGCTGTCTGAAGGGCAGTTGGAGATGTGAAATTGGAGGTCAGCAGAAAGACTGGGGCAGGATTAGGTAGATTGGAGAATCATCAGCAGAGATGGTAATTAAATTCATGGGAAGTGATAGGAGTCCATGGGAGGTGGTCCACCAAGGGAGGTAGTCTAGAGGGAGAAGAGGAGAGGACCCAGGACAAAGCCTTGTGGGATACTTGTGGTTAGAAGGTATGATCTGGAAGGAGGAAGAGAATGGCGGCAGGCAGACCCCACCCCCCAGCAGCTTCTGCCATAGTCCAGGTGGGCAGGGAGGGGAGGCGAGGGTGGTATCCCAGAAACCTGGAGAGAAGAGAGTCCCCAGGAGCAGAGAGTGATCACCAGGGTCAAAGACTGTCAAGGAGAAGGAGGATTGAGAAAAGGCCGCTGGATCTGGCAACTAAGAGAGTATTGTTTCGATCTCATATGAGCAACTTTTATAGAATGTATGATGAGTCCCTTGGCCAGGGTCCTCAGAGGAGACTTCTGACTCAGACCTTTACTCCATAGTGGCTGCCTCTCTCCAAGTTCAGGGATTGGTCCATTTTTTTCTTTGTGTATACACATTCCCTAGCCCATTGCCTGGCGCATAGTAGGGGCTTAATAAATACATGTCAGTTGATTGTTGTGAATATGGAAGTATTTGGAGTTTTTGTTAGTGTGGGGAACTCCCAAGGTGTGGGGAGCTCCTCCCAGGCTACGACTTAGCAGATAAGTCCTAGGAAGTTTCTGGAGCCACAGGAGCCTCATTTAATCTATAACTTGCCCAAGGTCACTAGCTAGTATCAGAGGCCAGATCTCATCTCAGGATATAAGAATCAAACCCAGGCTGGAGACTGTCTGGGTCTCTAAGGAATATTCCTTCCAAGGGAGGGAGGTTGTACACATGGGGAGAGATGACCTGGGAGGGGTAGTTGGGTTTGGTCGGCCACTTGGAGAGTAGGAGAGAGATTGGCACACCCTTCCCATTGCTATGGCCACTCATTTATTTCTGGTTCCAGAATCATCCAGGAGTGGCATAGGTGAAACTGAGTCCTTTCAGACCTGATGGGCTATTTGAGGCAATAGAGCCTTCTGCCCATGGTCTCTCTGAGGGTGTGGCTGCTGGACTGGGCTGGCCTGGGAAGGAGGAGGATGACACATAGTATCAGGTGAGACCTAGAAGTGAAATGACTTTGTAAACTTATCCTTGCTTTCTGTGTGCCAGGCTTTGTGCTGGTCTTTGGGGGTACAAGAGAAACAATGACCCGCTCCCTGCCCTCAGAGAGCTTCCATTCTGATGAATGAGACAACTTGGCAAAAGGTTGTCCATGCAAGATCTGTACCAGGGAGAGGGAGACGGCCGGGAGGGGGCAGTTTGAGCTGAGTCTTGAAGGAAGGAAGACAAGAGGTGAGAAGGAAGGAGACTTTTGGGAGCTGAGGAAACAGCTTTAGGAGGTGAGGGGGAAGAACTTTCAAGCATGGGGGAAAACCAGTGAATGTGGTGTGTGAGAAACAGCAAATAAAGCTGTGTGGTTGGATCGGGCGAGAAGTTTCAGATGGGTCCTCTTATCTCTTATCCCAGAGCCACTGGAGGCTTTCATGTCAGCTGAGGAGAAGATGAGGATGGGGGGATGGGACGGGGCGGGGCACAGGGAGACAAAGGTGCTGGCTCTTGATGGGTTCCAGATGAGAGGTGATTGGGGCAGGCTCTTACCAGACAGGGAACAGTGTGAGTGAAGAGGATGGGATGGGTCCCAGAGAATCCTAAAGATGAGCAGATTGGAGAAGTGGCCTGAGTGGAAGGGAGAACTCCAAGATGAGCCCAAGTTTGCCAGTGTGGGCAACTGGAAGGATGGCATTGCCCTAGAGAATAAGAGAGAAATTGACTGGAGGGGAGGATTTGAGGGGCCATGTTGTATCCATCCAGCTTGAGATGTCCAATAGGCAGCATTCTGATTGTCTCCCATCTGGCTAAGCATTTGCTGTCCACACAGTGCATTTTGCATTTGATCTTCAGTTGTGGCCGGGGATTGTTGTTGCTGTTCAGTCGTGTTTGTCGGTCGTGTCTGACTCTCCCTGACCCCATTTGGGGTTTTCTTGGCAACGATACTGGAGCGGTTTGCCATTTCCTTCTCCGGCTCATTTTACAGATGAGGAAACTGAGGCAGACAGAGTTAGATAAGTGATTTGTCCAGAGTCACACAGCTAGGAAGTGTCCGAGACTGGATTCGAACTCATGAAGATGAGTCTTCCTGATTCCCAGCCCGGTGCTCTAGCCACTGCACCACCCGGCCTGATGATGATAAGCAATATCATTCAGGGCTTGCAGAGGGTTTTACAAATAGCATCTGCTTCATATGTACAGTAACCGAGTGAAGTAACTGCGATTATTGTGCTCATCTTACAGACGAGGGAACTGAGGCAGGCAAGTTTGCGTGCCTACTAAGTATCTGAGGTTGGATTTGAACTTGGGTCTTCCTGACTCCAGGTCCAGCATTTTAAAAAATGCCTTTTAAAAAAATTGTCATTATTCCCTCTTTACTCAGAGGAAACAGAGGCCTAAAGAGGCAGGCGGGCTTACCGAAGGTCACCCAGCTAGTAAGTGACAGATGGGGCAAGAACCTGAGGCTGGGAGCCTGAAGGCCAAGGTCCTGGTCTTCACTCTGTGCCTTCCCTCTCTTAACCATAACCCTTTCTATCCTGTATAGTTCTTCCTTTGCATATGTTTGTTGGCATGCTGTCTCCCATATTAGGTTGTGAGCTTCCCGAGGGCAGGGACTGTCTTTTGCCTCTTTTGTATCCCCAGTGCTTAGCTCAGTGCCTGACACATAGTAGGCACTTTATAAATCTTTATTCTCTTTCCCCTTCCCAATGGTTCCAAGGGTAGTGCATTCCAGGCCTGCCAGACAAGCCCTATACAGATACCCAGTTGTCAGAAAGGGTCAGACCAGGGGCCAGTGTGCAGTCCAGTTTTGCTGGCAGTGGATTAGAATGAAACCAGGCTAAGAAAACTTCAAATTGAAACCAGATCATGGAAGGCCTTAAATGTCAGGCTAAGAACTGGGTGTGGTTTAGTGGAAATAAGCCTGACCTCGGAATCCACAGGCTGCTGCTCACCTCCTGTGTGACCCTGGTCAAGAAACTCCCCATCTCTGGGCTCCAGTTTCCTTATCTGTAAAATGCAAGGGTTGGACAAGCTGATCCTTCAAGACTCTTCCAGCTCCGGAATTCTTGGGAATCCTGCCAACCTGAGCTTGTATCACTGGCTTATCAGAAGCAAACATTGGAGTGGGGTGGGGGGGATGGAGGAGGGAAAGGCAGCGGTTCTGTCCTTTACAGTGAGGGAATGGCATCCTCTCCTGGTGGTGGTCTCAGCCTCAGCTCCCCACAGCCAGTGCCTGGAGCTGGCTTCCTATATGGCATGATTTGAAATGCCAAGTACATTTCAGCCTGGAAACCAAACCAGTTTGTGTTGGCCCAGCAGGCTCCAAATTCAATCTGGCCAATGGTTTATTAATGAGATGCTAACACAAGACAGGCTCTGAGTTCAGCATGCTCAAGATGGATGGGGAGCAGGTTTCTCACTGATTCCTGAATCTTACCCAGCCACCATGAGTATGTAGGCTTGGCTTTCAGCTGTAAAGCTTCTCTCTCTCTCTCTCCCTCTCTCTCGCTCTCTCTCCCTCTCTCTCCCTCTCTCTCCCTCTCTCTCCCTCCTCCTCTCTCTCCCTCTCTCTCTCCCCCTCCTCCTCTCCTCTCTCTCTTCTTCTCCTCCTTCTTTTCCTCTTCCTCCTCCTCCTCCTCTTTCTGTCTCCCTATCTCCCTCTGTTTCCCCCTCTCCCTCCATGTCTTCCCTCCCCTCTCTCTGTCTCTCTCTCTCCTCATCTCTCTCATTCTGGTGGTAGTCACGGCTGGGGAGTTCCTTGGGCCCACCATGGGTTCCCTGTAGCTCAGACCTGCGTTCTGAGGCCTTTTGACAATGTTTGTGACACCTGAGCCTCACAGATTCTCAGCCTTTTCCTTAAGGACCTCTGGTCAGGGCACAAGCCCCCCTTCCTTGGCAGGCTATGCCTCTTGGGGCTAGCTCTCCACCCATGGATCCCAGGTCTGCCTCCCTCCGACACCCTCCTCCTGCTCTGAGGCCAAGCAGAACTAACCTGATCTCTCTTCCACATGACAGCCCTCACATCCCCCATTAATTAGTCTTCTCTCCTCCAGGCTAAACATTTCCAAGTTCCTTCAGTAGATTTTCAGATGGCCTGAACTCTAGACCCATCAGCACCCTGGTTGCCATCCTCCAAACCCCCTGTGGCTCATCCATATTCTTCCCAGAATGGGATACTTGGGACGCATCACAACACAGCAGGTGGGGTTTGACCTTACACAACAATAGTGTAGGACTGTCACTTCTCTGCCTCTCTTAGTTTGGTCTAAAATTGCCTGAGTTTTTGTTTTTGCTTTTATTTTTAATTCTTTTTTAGAGGCAGCTGGCTGATGCAGTGTATAGATGCTAGACCTGAAATTAGAAAAAACTGAGTTCAGATGTGAACTCAAGCATCGTTGCTCGGTCACTCCAATCATGTCTGACTCTCTGTGACCCCGTCTGGGGCAGAGATGTTGGACTGGTTTGCCATTTCCTTCTCCAGCTGATTTTACAGATGAAACAGGCTATCACAGTGAAGTGACTTGCCTGGCTAGTAAGTGTCTGAGGCTGGATTTGAACTCAGGAAGAGGTGTCTTCCTGACTCCAAGCCCAGTGCTCTATCCACTGCGCCTTAGCTATGGGTGGATATCTTAGCACCTGGACAAGTCACTTCTGTTTGCCTCAGTTTCCTCAACTGTAAAATGGATTGAAATGAATTGAATCATTCTCATTTTGGGGACTAGATAAGGTTCTGGACTCCTCAGTATCTCTTCCTGCCTCTGCCGAACACCCTTAGTCCTCCCTGCCCCGACCCTTGACCTCATCTTGGCTGGGTTGGAAGGACAGACTATTCCCAATCCCAGCCTGTTAATAGGGATCTCTTTTTGTCACTGGTTCCTATTGGAAAATAGCTCCCCAGCCCCCCAGTTCCCACTATGGCTGGCAGCTATATTATTTAGACCATTATCTCACAGAGCTAGAAGCCTAATCTGTTTAAACAGATTTTAAGGAAACCGCCGGGACCTGAGGGACCCTGAGCAGCTCTACCACAGGCCAGCGGGTGATGGCCAGTTTTCTCCAGATGAACAACCCTGCGGCCAGATTGGTTTGCTACCCACTTAGCATTGTAATGCTCTCTCTGGGAGCCTGGCAGGGGGTGGCAGGCTTGTAATTATTAATTCCTTGTGTGGGGAGTATGATGGGAGGCCTAGGGAGGGCTGTGAACAGTCACCCCTATGCAGCCCCTTCTCACATCACCTTGTTATTTAGTTTGGGTTCAGGCCTGTAACTCCCAGCAAGAATGCCCCGCCCACACATGTGGGTCAGGACTCTGTGACTCAGTCTTTATAGAGTTGCCTGAGGCCCACTGAGAAGTTAAAAAATGTACTCGTGATCGTGATGATGCCCTACACTGCCATTTTACAAATGAGGAAAACTGAGGCCCAGAGAGATAGTCACCTGCCCCAGTCCTATCCAATAAACATTTATTAAGCACCTACTGTGTGTCAGGCCCTATGCTGAGTGTTGGTGATAGAAACAAGAAAATAGGGTCTCTCCAGGACTCGCTCAAGGAGCTTAAAGTATAATAGATAAAGGCTGAAAAGGAGCCTGCGAGTGTCTCCCTCCCCTGCCAGGGTACCTGGCTCTGGGGCAAAGTAACGGGTAGAAAGGAAGAATTTAGCTGGAGAATTCTACGCCCTCTCTGACGGAAGCCCTTGCTTGAAGCTGATTGCTTTGCCTTCCACCCTCCAAACAGGGGAAAGGTAGCAGAGAGCATGTGGGGAATCAGGGCTAGCTCAGACTCCAAGATGATGAGTTTATCCCGGGATGGGGTGACTTTCCTGGAGTGGGACCAAGCAGGGTCACTGTTGGAAAATGGAAGGAGCAGAGGAGCCAGAATTTGAACTCGGGCCCATGCCTTCTGACTCCGAATCTCTCTTCTCTCCATCATACCACAGCCCCTCTCCCAGACCTGCCCCTTACCCCAGTTTGCCGCCCATCCCCTGTGACCAGTACTCCCTAAGGTCCCCCCAGATCCCTATTTGTAAATTCTCTTCAGGTTTTCCCTCCTCCTCCCCTTGCTCAGCCTTCTCAGGGTTCCCAGTCCCACTGTGGTGCCCTCAGATGGCTGCTTCCCAGTGTGTGGGGTCAGTGGCTCCTGCAGTGACTTGGTACCACCCACACACACACACACACACACACACCACACACACACACACACAAAAGCACGATTTCTGCTTGGTACACACAGCAGTGAGGCCTCTAACTGGGCCACTGCCCCCTCTTCCCTGGCCTGTCTGGCAGGGATCCGAGTCACTGCTACCAAGAGGCCTTGTGGGCTCATGGGAGGTGAAGAGCCGAGGAGAATGTCAGGGATGGACTCCTTGCTGGCTCCCTCCTTGTCTGAGTCCCCACTGCCCTCAGGTCTTCTATCAGCAGCCTCTCACTGTATGTGTTGTATCAGCTTCCCTTTGGTCAGAGAGTCCAGAGCTGGAAGGCTCTTTAGGGGTCATGGAGTCCAACCTGGCTCGTTAATTCCTGTCCTCGGTCCCCTGTGATTGATAATTATAATGATGGTGATGATGATGCTAATTGAAATCCACATAGCACTTTCATACATGGTGAGTCATCTGAGCCTCACGGGTACACCTTGGGGTAGCTGGTATGGCTATCAGCGTCCCACTTTGACAGATGGGGAAACTGAGGCTCAGAGACTTGAAGTCATTGATTTGCCCTGGGGTGACATAGCTATTATAAGTGTCAGAAACAGGATTTGAACTCAGGTTTTCCTGATTGCTGGTCCCACACTCTACCTACTGCACCATCCTGCCTCTCTGTAATAATCAAGATAATAATAAACTTTTATATAGGACTTTGAAATTTCCAAGTAACTCTTTTATACGCTGTCATTCCCAGCTATAGCCCTGTGATATAGGTGTGTATGTAGGTATTCTTGTCCCCATTTTAAAGGTTGGGAAAATTGAGGCTCAGAGGTGAAAAGGACTTGCCCATGGTCACACAGATAGGAATTGTCAGTGGCAGGATTTGAATCCAGGTCTTCCTGACTACAAGTCCCTTGCTCTTATGCACTATGCGGGAAGGCAGGGCTTCACATTTCCACAAAACTTTAAAACTGACAAAATGCTTTCCACAGAACAAAATTGTGAGATGCATCGTGTGGATATTTTTATCCTGCTAGTGGTGGCTAGGTGGCGCAGTGGATGGAGCGCTGTACCTGTTACTCGGAAGACCTGAGTTCAAATCCAGCCTCAGACACTTTCTAACTGTATGACCCTGAGCAACTCAGTTAACCTCTGTCTGCCTCAGTTTCCTCATCTGAAAAATGAAGCTAATACTCGCGACTGTAGGGCCGATGAGAGAATCCATCAGTATTTGTAAAGCTCATTGCAATTAACCATTGGGGAAACTGAGGCCCAGAAGGATGAAATTATTTGCCCAGGGTCACAGAAGCTATTAAGTGTTGGCTTCAGGATTTGGACTAGGTTGTTAGACTCCCTCTGAGCCCATCCGAGTGCTCTTTCCCATCACCACCCTGGCTCCCACTGCGTTGTAAAGGAAAGACTCAGTCTTATTCTTGTGCATTGTTTGGTGACTGGAAGAAGATATATAGTAGGCATCGAGCCAGTGAATGTGTGGGTGAAAAAGCTAGGCTCAACATCTGTAGAATATAAGCTCCTGCGGTCAGTAAATCAGCAAGCACCGGTCACTGTACCAAGCTCTGGGGATCCCTGCTCTGGTGAGCTTCCCCTCTAACGAGGAAGGCTCCGAGCAGTGTCATATGCGCCTCTGTCCTGATACTGCCCCTTCCTAGCCGAGCACCTTGCACGTGGTAGACATTTGATGAACGTGTTGGATTGAGTGTATATAGGAGAGGCAGCTTGCTATAGCTGCTAGCAAGCCAGTCTGGGAGTCAAGAAACCTGGGGTTCAAGGTCTTACCCAAGCTTCCTTTCTCCGTCCCTTTTAATCGGCCGTCCTGCATGTCAGGGCCCTCCTGTTGCACATCCTCCTTCTCCTGGCTTTCCTGGGTTCCTTCAGGAATCGACTTAAATCTGCTGTCAGTACCTTCCCTCTGAGGTGACCTGCTGTCACTCTCTGTGTCCCTTATATTTCTATGGTTTCCAGCTGTTTGCGTGTTGTCTCCCCTGTTAATGGGATCTTCTTGAAGACACAGGCCGTGTTTTTGCCTTTCTTTATATTCAATGCCCAGCACATAGTAAGAGCTTAAGAAGTGACTGTGGTCTGACTGCGCTAAGGGAGTTGCTGGGTCTTCTTGGGGGAGCCCAGGCACCTCGAAGACAGTCTGCAGATGCATCTCTTTCAGGGATTTTCCCTACTGAAAGTTCTTCATGGAGTCACTGGTCCAGCCTCCAGAGGTAGGTAAATGCCCTGACCCCACCCTGTGGCACCTCAAAGAGTCCCTCCTCCCCACCACAGGAGTCTTCTCCTTGTCTCAGAATCAGGGCCGCTCCTTGGCCCAGCAGACACCCAGAGGTGGGGCCTCAGTGGTCATCCAACCAGGGAGCCCGTTGACTTTTGGACGGCCCTCACAGCTGGAAAGTCCTTCCTGGCATCAAGCCCAAATGGACCTCTGCCCCCTGGGCCAGGTAAACAAGTGCCTTCTCCTCTCTGTTCTTCAGCATCTTTAGCTGTCTTTGGAGCATTCTCCACCCAGGACAAAGAAGTCACTTCTTTGAGTTCAGCCAGGTTTCAGCGTGGCTCAGCTTCCTCTACTAGAGACATCTCCCTTTAAGATGACCCGACAGTGGAAAAGGAAGAATTATACCCAGTATTGATTGTGATCTGGATTGAGGTTTTCTGTTTTGTTTTGGTGATGAGGAGTGGTAATAGAAAGGGACAATTTAACAGGACTCTTAACTTAGAAAATGCCGATTTGATTTTATCATCCCTGGTTTTATGAGGAAACTGACAGAGGTTAGGTATGGGATTGTCAGATTGTGTAATTGGGAGTTCTTATTATTACTAACTGGGTGAGTCTCTTGGGCTCTCTGGTCCTACTGTGTAGAATGAGGGAGGTGGATGAAGTGAGGTCCGTTTCTGTTCCAAATCTGTCATCCTACTATACCCAGGAATCTCCTTGGGAGCTGCCCTGCCCCCACCCCCACTGACCCCAATACTAGCCAGCGTGTTATTTTCTGGGAGCCGTAGTGGGCCTGGACATCGACTGCAGAGCCGTACTGCATCTGGACCCATGCCAGTTGTTATAAGTGGCAGCTCAGCAGAGCCTTGCTCCTAAATTCGATCAGTGACGTCAAAGCGGATCTAATAATGGAATGAAGATTAAGTCCTGAAAACTCAATCCTCTCCATTGTTCCTCTGAGCTCCAGTGGCCCTCATTCTTATTCTAATGGGCTGTCTCACCTGGCCACTGGGATTTCAGTTTGTTCGCTTTATACCTACATTTAATGATCTCCTGCCCTTCCCCTTTCATTTCTGAGTGATGGGCCTGGCTGGCTCCCTCATCCTGCTATCTTCTCTCTGCAAGGCCTGGAGGTCCCCCACAGGACTTGGCTCTTGGGCTGGTGTGCCCCAGCCCAGAGAAATACACCAGTTTAGTCAAGGTCACACAGCAGGATGGGAGCGGAGAGTTTCCCAAGCGCAGATCTAGGCATCCTTGGCCGTGGTGCCAGCCTCACTTCGCTGTGAAGGATCTGGCTGGGTGGGCAGGATCCGGTGCCTTGCGCCCTCCCTGCCCTATACTTCCTTCTTCTCTCTCCCCCCCTCCCCCCCCCCGTATTATTTCTATAATCGTCTTGTTGGAGGCCCCCTCCCCCCACCCTGGCCCAAAGCTAGTGAATTAATGCAGAATTCTCTCCCCACGTACTTTCCCTTGCTGCTCTAGAAGCCAGTGACCTTTTAACAACCTGGCCATTGGTTGGCCTGAGATGGTCCTAGAGCTTGAAGGAGAAAGGCCTTTCAGGTCAGCCCCCGTAAGATGGGTAGAAGCTTCCAAAGGACGGTTTTCCCTGCTGTGCTCGCCCAGTATTGGCTCAGGAACTCCAGTTCTGTAAACCTCCCTTACCTTGTCCCTGAAGGTGAGGGTTGGGGGGGGAGGGAGGGTGGCATAGGGAATTCAGGTTCTTCACACACACACACACACACACACACACACACACACACACTCACACACACATGCGGAGTCATCCAGGTCCTGTGACCAGAGGCCTTAATGTGGGTACCAAAGCCTAGTGAATTTCTTCTCTGTGTCTCTGGGATCCACCTTCCTTCATGTTCCTCTCCAGGGATGTGTATCTTTGGGGGAAGGTGTCCAGACAAGGGTGGAATCCCCCTGGGGATAGAAATCATTTCTCTTCCCCTAACGGTATCTGGCAGTGAGTGTCAATAAATATTAAGCACCTACTATGTGTTAGACACTGTGCTGGCACATAGTAGGCACTTCATGTTTATTGATTGTTACATTTTCAGATCAGTTAATCAATAAATGTTAATTAAACTAGGAGATCTCCAAGTTCCCATTTCAATGAGAAGGTGAGATGGTAGGGAGCGAATAGAGTTCAGCACTCATGGGTCAGGAAGACCTGAGTTCAGAGATACCATATGCCAACACTTCTGAGCTATTTGACCCCCAGAGAGGTTCTGTGCCGCAGTTTCCTCTTCCATAAAATGAGGAGAATAACACCTCAAATACTGATTTCACTGGCTTATTGGGAGGCTCAAATGAGATCATTAGGAATGTATTGTGCCAGCTGTGAAGGGATATCTAAAGGTCAGGGTTGGGAGGTGTTTTGTGGTCTAGACCTGTGATTTAGATAGGTGTGGGGAGCTTCTGGTATGGAAACTCCACCCACTCATGAAGATTGGCAACTCGTCTCTTCATTTATAGCCCTCAAGAGATTCCTAGGACACAGAGAAGCTAGGGAAGTGCCCAGGGGTACACAGCCAGTGTGTCCAGAGCCAGTGTTAGTTATTGGTGGGATTCTCCTTCCACCTGAGGGTTTCCTGGAGCAGTCCAGGACCAAATACAGCATCCTGTGCTCAGCGGCTCCATCCTACAAGAAGTCTGAGAGCAGGCACGAAGGGCAGGGGGGAGAGGAGCTCCCAGAGAGCTTGCTGCCTCTGCCAACTTCGATTCCTAGCTCCATTCCTTTCAGAACATGCCCAGAAAGCTCCCCCTGTGGTAGGTCTTAAAATACAATCCTGTCTGACCCATCACGACTCCAGCAGGGACAGAGATAAAATGCATGTCTGACTCTCCCACCCTCTCACAGCGTAATTGCATCCTCTGAGTTTTCAGAGGCTCCCCTTGCATGCTTTTGCTCCTCTTTCTCCTCTTCTTCCTCTTGCTCCCCCTATTCCCCCTCTTCTTCCTCTTCCTCCTCATACTCCTCTTTCTCTCCCTCCTCTTCCCTTTTCTTCCTCCTCCTCCTCTTATCCCTCTTCCTCCTTTTTTCCTCCTCCTCTTACCCCTCTTCCTCCTTCTTTCCTCCTCCTCTTACCCCTCTTCCTCCTCCTCTCCCTCTTTCTCTCCCTGTCCCTTCTCCTCTTTCTCCTCCTCATCCATGGGGAGAAGGAGCCTAGCCCTCTGACAGCCCACTGCCTCCCCTTGAGGATTCTCCTGGCTTGAACCAGCAGATATTAGCAGCTCCTCTCAGAGGAGGTGATTGGTTTGGGGGTAGGAGGCTCTGTCCCTTCTGTGCCAGCCTCTCCTGCCTCTCTCATCCCAAATCTCTTTTTCAGGCAGCCAGCAAGCTCTCCACTAGCTGATCGAAAGATGATTTAGTTGTTGAAGGGACAAGCAGAGATAACTTGCAGAAGCACAGCTGGGGACCGAGCCATGAAGGGCATTTTCATAGCTCCACCTGGCTCCATGTCATGAATCATATTCTGGCTTTGAATCTAGTGGAAAAACAAAAACAGCCAAGAAAGATGCCTGGAAAGTTTTTTCCTTTTGGCCCCTGAAGCTCCAAGCTCCTGCTGCCTTGGATGTGGCCTCTCCTGCTCACCAGCTGGTTTTTGTGACCAGTACTGCCTGGGCTAGGTCTCTGGGGCTGGGAGGACTGGCAGCTTTGCCCTATCCTCCTCCTCCCCTAGGCGGAGGGGGTTCTGAGGTGCAAGCCTCAGCAGTAGAGACCCGATCGAATGCCCACTCCATCCCAGCCACGTGCCCCATCTGCTGCCAGGCCCTTTACCAAAAGGGACTGTATAGACCATCATGCATGGCATAGCACTGGATTCAGCTCATCCCCAAGTCTAAGAATCCTTGTTCACCCTAGGACTAGCCTTCTGGGCCTGGTTCCCATTCCACCTTTTCCATGAAGCCCTTCCTGATAGCTCCAGCCCATATTTCTCAATGCCTCCTTTGAAATACAGAGGATTGAGTGTTTAAAAAAACAAAACCAAGCATGAGTCCAGAGCTGGAAGGCACGTCAGCAGCCATCTGGGCCAATCCTAAAGGAATGCTCCCTGTAACATAACCAACAAGTGGTTGTGTGGCCAGCCTCTGCTGGAAGAACTCCAAGGAAGGGGAGCTCACCACCTCCCGAGGCAACCCGCTCCACAGTGGGATATCTGTTGTTCTGAGCAAGTTCTTGCTGCAATTCCCCAGCCCCCACCCCATGCTCTTGATCCTACCCTCTGGCACTGAGCCTGAGCCAGATTCACCCCTCCTCCATATGCCAGCCCCTGAAAGTGGAAAGATCCTCGGATTTGGAGTCAGAGGACCTGGGTTCAAATTCTGGTCTTGACACTGGTTACTTATGACCTTGGAGAAGGTCAGCTCTCTGAGCCACAGTCTCCTCTTCTCTAAAATGAGGTAGTTGGACTAATTGACTTTTTATGTCTATTCTAGCTCTAAATTCTGACCTAAGTCTGAATCCCATCCCTGCCATTCGCTGCTTTGCTAGACTATGGGAACGTCCCTTAACCTCTCTGGGCCTCAGTTCCCTCATCTGTAAAATGGGCTAGGTCAGGCTAGATGGCCTCTCAGGTTTCCTTCCAGCTTAAGACCTTTTTTTTTCCTCTCCTCCCAATTCAGCAGATATTTATTAGACTCCAATATGTGCGAGGCTCAAAGTAAAAATAACACAGTGCGTGCCTCCAGGGAGCTCACAAAGTGTACTTGAATAATTATGATATTACTTTGAATGGGAAAAATATACTGGGAAAAGCTAAAAGGCAAGAGAGATGGGAAAGGGAGCAAGCAGGGTTCTTTCTCTGGAAGAACTGGTCAGCCTCTCTCAGAGGTGATGCTAGACTTGACTTGGAAAAAAAGGTTCATTTGTTCCTTTATTTTTTATTGCTCTTTTTATACTAAGATCACCTTTGTTTCCCAAAGTATCCCACTCCCTTCCCCTCTGAACTCTAAATCTGAGATCCTGTGATTGTCTCCTGCATGGTGCTTCTCCCATATTGGCACAAGCCTAGGACAGTTGACTTCTCCCTCACCTCCACCTCTCAAAACCCTGCTTTCCTTCAAAGCTTAGATCAACACCACCTCTGACATGAGCCCTTTGCCAATGACCCCCCCCCCCCCAGTGACCAGTGCTCACTTACCCCCGCCTCAGAAATGTCTTATTTGCTCTTGTACTTTGTGCCTCATTATTTTCATGATATACTTATATGTGTTCATGTTGTCCTCTGTCCTTCCCCCAACAGAAAGTAAACTCCTTGAGGGCAGGAACTCTTTCCCTTTGGTCTTTGAATTCCCGGTGTCTAACATAGTTCCTGGTGCACAGTGAACTAGCAATATTAAACACCTGCTATGTGCCAGGCACTGTGCTAGAGGATCAAGACACAAAGAAAGGCAAAAGACAGGCTGTATCCTCAGTGAGCTCACAGTGTAAGGTGGAAGGTGGGGAGAGAAGGAGGGACAGAGGAAGGAAGGAAGAAAGGAAAGAAGGGAAGGAAGGAAGTCAGGGAGGGAAGGAAGGAAGGAAGTCAGGGAGGGAGGGAGGAAGGGAAATGAGGAAGTAAGGAATGGAAGGAGAGAAGGAAGGAAGAAAGGAAGGAAGAGAGAAAGGGAAGGAAGGGAGGAAGGGAGAAAGGGAAGGGAAGGAAAGCAGGGAAGAAGGAAGGAAAGAGAGGGAGGGAGGAAGGGCTATTATGTACCAGACACTGTGCTAAGTGCTGGGGATACAAAGAAAGGCAAAAGGCAAGGCTTCCCTTGAGGAGCTCACCATCTAATGGAGGAGACAGCTTACAAACAAGCTATAGACAGGCTAAATTAGAAAATGCACAAAGAGAGGGCATTAGCACCGAGGGGCATCTGCAAGGATTCTTGGCTATGGTGAGATCGAGTTGAGATATAAAGCACACATCAAGTGCTTAATAAATGTTTGTTCTTTAGACCATTTTAAGGATTCTGGTGAGTTTGTTGGTATCAAGAGCTCTCTTGTAAGAACACTCTCTCTACCAAGGCAGATCTCCAATGGGGAGCCTTTGTTGGGTTGCCCAGATCACTGGGGGGTTTTGGTGACTTCCCCCGGGTTACCCATCCCCCATGTGTCAGAAGCAGGACTCTACTTGTCGACTGCTTTGGGGCCTGCTCTTTATCCATTATTACCTACGTATCTTTTCCCGATTGAGTAATCCAAGGAATGGGAGCCTGCCTTGTAACCACAAAGAAGCTTTGCTCACATTCGAAGGCAGGCAGGCTCTGCCCTGAGGTTAGCCTGATCTTGTCTTTCTGAAGCCTGCCTTTCTCCCTCTCTCCTTCCTCATGCCCATGCCTAAGACATTGGGCTATGAATTCAGTTTGAGTAATTATATTAGTCTTGGCAGCCCATCCTTCATGGAGAGGAAGCTGAGCTTGTGCAAGCCTTTATTTACCTGTTCCAACACACACCACCAGGGTGGAGGGATGTAGGAAAACAAACGGGAGAAAAGCATCTGCCATTTTTTCTTTTTTTTTCTTTTTTAAAATTTATTTAATATTTTTAGTTTTCAGCATTGATTTTCACAAGAGTTTGAATTATAAATTTTCTCCCCATTTCTGCCCTCTCCCCTACTCCAAGATGGCATGTATTCTGATTGCCCCATTCACCAGTCAGCCCTCCCTTCTGTCACCCCACTCCCCCCCATCCTTGTTTTGCTTACTTTCTTGTAGGGCAAGATAGATTTCTATGTCCCATTGCCTATATGTCTTATTTCCTAGTTGCATGCAAAAACTTTTTTTTGAACATCTGCTTTTAAAACTTTGAGTTCCAAATTCTTTCCCCTCTTCCCTCCCCACCCACCCTCCCTAAGAAGTCAAGCAATTCAACATAGGCCACATGTGTATCATTATGTAAAACCCTTCCACAATCCTCATGTTGTGAAAGACTAACTATATTTTGCTCCTTCCTATCCTATCCCCTTTTGTTCAGTTTTCTCCCTTGACCCTGTCCCTTTTCAAAAGCGTTTGCTTTTGATTACCTCCTCCCCCTATCTGCCCTCCCTTCTATCGTCCCCCCCTTTTTATCTCCTTCCTCCTTCTTTCCTGTGGGGTAAGATACCCAATTGAGTATGTATGTTATTCCCTCCTCAGGTCAAATCCAATGAAAGCAAGATTCACTCATTCCCCCTCACCTGCCCCCTCTTCCCTTCCTACAGAACTGCTTTTCTTGCCACTTTTATTTGAGATAATTTACCCCATTCTATCTCTCCCTTTCTCCCTCTCTCAATATATTCCTCTCTCATCCCTTAATTTGATTTTATATTTTTAGATATCATCCCTTCATATTCAACTCACCCTGTGCCCTCTGTCTATATATATGTATATATATAGATACACACACACACACACATATATATGTACATATATATATATATATATTACACACATCATCTTCCATGTAGGACTGCAAACAAAACAGTTCAATTTTAGTAAGTCCCTTATGATTTCTCTTTCTTGTTTACCTTTTCATGCTTCTCTTGATTCTTGTGTTTGAAAGTCAGATTTTCTGTTCAGCTCTGGTCTTTTCACTGAGAAAGCTTGAAAATCCTCTATTTTATTGAAAGTCCATATTTTGCCTTGGAGCATGATACTCAGTTTTGCTGGGTAGGTGATTCTTGGTTTTAATCCTAGCTCCATTGACTTCCAGAATGTCATATTCCAAGCCCTTCGACACCTTAATGTAGAAGCTGCTAGATCTTGTGTTATCCTGATTGTGTTTCCACAGTACTCAAATTGTTTCTTTCTGATTGCTTACAGTAGTTTCTCTTTAATCTGGGAGCTCTGGAATTTGGTGACAATATTCCTAGGAGCTTTCTTTTTGGGATCTTTTTTCAGGAGGCGATTGGTGGATTCTTTCAATTTCTATTTTGCCCTGCTCTAGAATATCGGAGCAGTTCTTCTTGATAATTTCTTGAAAGATGATATCTAGGCCCTTTTTTGATCATGGCTTTCAGGTAGTCCAATAATTTTTAAATTATCTCTCCTGGATCTATTTTCCAGGTCAGTGGTTTTTCCAATGAGATATTTCACATTGTCTTCCATTTTTTCATTCCTTTGGTTCTGTTTTATAATATCTTGATTTCTCATCAAGTCACTAGCTTCCACTTGCTCCAATCTAATTTTTAGGGTAGTGTTTTCTTCAGTGGTCTTTTGGACCTTCTTTTTCATTTGGCTAATTCTGCCTTTCAAGGCATTCTTCTCATTGACTTTTTGGAGCTCTTTTGCCATTTGAGTTAGTCTATTTTTTAAGGTGTTATTTTCTTCAGTATTTTTTTGGGTCTCCTTTAGCAAGTCATTAACTTGTTTTTCATGGTTTTCCTGCATCCTTCTCATTTCTCTTCCCAGTTTTTCCTCTACTTCTCTAACTTGCTTTTCCAAATTCTTTTTGAGCTCTTCCATGGCCTGAGACTAGTTCATGTTCTTCTTGGAGGCTTTTGACTTTGTTGACTTCTTCTGGCTGTATGTTTTGGTCTTCTTTGTCACCAAAGAAAGATTCCAAAGTCTTAGTCTGAATCTGAGTCCGTTTTCACTGCCTGGCCATGTTCCCAGCCAATTACTTGACTCAAGTTTTTTGTTGAGGTATGACTGCTTGTAGAGAATACTTTGTCCCAAGCTTGAGGGGCTGTGTTGTTGTTTTCAGAGCTTTTACTACACAGCAAGCTCTGCCCCAGCAGCGCTCCTCCTCCCCCAAGAACCGTCAACCCAGATCGTGACTCAGATCTGGGCAGGCTCTGTACTCCCGATCTGATCCACCACTTAATTCCTCCCACCAGGTGGGCCTGGGGCTGGAAGCAACTGCAACTGTAGCTCTGTAGCTGCACCACCTCCGCTGCCCTGGGAGCGGTGGCCAAACCGCTAACTCCTTTCACTCTGTCACCGCAGTTTTTCCCACTAACCTTCTCTGTTGTCTTTGGTGTTTGTGGTTTGAGAAGTCTGATAACTGCCACAGCTCACTGATTTAGGGTGCTAGGGCCTATTCCGCCTGGCTCCCTGTCTGGTTGATCCTGGCGCAGCCCATGCTGGGCTCTGCTCCACTCAGCTCCTGGCTGCATGCAATAGACCTTACCCAATGACCATCCAGGCTGTCCTGGGCTGGAGCCTGCTTCCTTCTGCTATTTAGTGGATTCTGCACTTCTAGAATTTGTTCAGAGCCATTTTTATAGGTGTTTGGAGGGTCCTGGAGGAGAGCTTTAGGCCAGTCCCTGCTTTCCAGCCACCATCTTGGCTCTGCCCCCAATCACATCCGCCAGTTTTAACAATGCAGTTGAACTCCCTGGGGCTGGGCAAGTCCTTTCTTTGATTCCCCTACACCCCAGCTGCCCCCTGTTGTGGAAGGAGACCTGGGCAGGACAGGGGTTCACATCCCGACTTGGATACTTTATCAGCTGAGGGAGCATGGGCAAAATTGCCTCTTGGATCCCTGATTTCATAATCTGGAAAATCAATACTTTGACTTTGAAAACTCAAATATTCTTCCTCCATTGAATGGGTGAATTTAAAAAAGAAATCTCTAGTTTTGGCAGAATAGCAGCATGTCCTGGACAGAAATTCCAGAATCTGCAAGACCTGAGTTCTGGTTTTATATCCAACACATATTGACTCTGTGACCCTGGGTAGGTGGGGCACTGGATAAGACAGGCTGGACCCACACTCAGGAAGGCTTGGATTTAAATCTAACCTTAGACACTAAGTAGCTACGTGACCCTGGGCAAGTCAGTTATCTTGTTAGCTTCAGTCGCCACATCTGTGAAATGGAGGTGGTAACAGTACCTTTCACAAAGGACTATTTGGAGGGTCAGATGAGATGATGTTATAAAGCATTTTGCAAACCTCAAAGTAAGATATAAGTATTTGTCTGTTGTTATTATTTTGTTGGTGTGGTTATACCTCAGTGCTCTAGCCAACTCTCCTAACCCCTTCCTCAGACAGAATTGCTTTTAAATGCAAAAACAAAATACATAAGGAAAACATTTATGTTGAAATACGATTATCAGAATTTAAAAAAAGAAAGGTTCTCAGACTATTATCTTGCAGGGAAGGTGCTGATTGATCTGTATTGGTAGAGAGAATTTTCTCACCTGAGAGTTTCCTTTATGAATCTATCCCTGTCTTGCTTTTGACACATTGAGAACTCCAGGAGAAGTCCAGATAATTGAAACTTCCCTTTGTGACAACACTGTGTCTCTGTGCTTAGTTTGCGATCCATATCCCTAAACGCATCATCTTTTTATTCTTTCTGCACTGGAGGTCTCTAGTGAGCAGCAAGTAACAGTATCACTTTTGTTTCTGCATCTGTTGGTCTTTCAAGTTATCTTCACATATCTGCTTCCCCAAAGCTTAGAGCTTCCTGTCAGGCCACACCACTCCTATAGGCTTTCTTTTGAAGACATAATGTTTACTAGATGGCAGGGGCAAGATGGAAGTTGGACTCAGTTGCCTTGAGGTTCTGGCATCTAGGAATAGTTACTCTGGTTTCCTTGCTGTTTTCCTGAACCAATTTGGCTTTCTATTTCCCACCTCCCAGGCTGGCTGCCATGCCTGGAACATCCTTTCCTTGTACTTCTTAGAAATTGCTTCTTTCAAAGTACAGCTTATATACTACCTGCTTTCCTGATCCCCCTTCCTGCTGGGATTTTCTCCAACTAATCATGCACATCCTTATCTATTTCCATGTTTACATCCCCACCCCCCACCCCACCCCCAGCCTCCCTGGAGGATGGCCAGTGGCTGGAGAGTGCCTCTCAGCTTCAGTAAGCCCTGGACTCAACATCTACCTCTCACACTCACTGGCTTTGTGATCCTGGACAACTCAAGTAACTTGTCTGTGCCTCAGGCAACTCTCTAAAACAGTAAGTAGGCTGCCAGTCTGCATTGGTAGAGAAAGCTCCCTTTACCAGTGCCAGCTGGCATGTACTTTGTCCCCCTATGCTCTTAGAAAGTTGCCTTAGGGTAACAGAGGTTAAATGAGTTACCCAGGGTCATAGTCTAGTATGTGTCAAAATGCTGGACTTGAACCCAAGACTTTTGGACTTTCTATCCAGTACCCCTCACTGTCTTCCCCAGCTTCCGGCACCATGACTGGAGTGTTTTGTCTCCATTTGTTGGAAACATTGAATGGCACAAAGAGGTTGATTGACTTGCTTAGGGTGACTTTTCCACAGCAAGTAACTGTTGCCCCCACCCCTACCCCCAAATCAGAAAGTGATCCTGGTCCTCTTCTCTCCCCTGTGCAGGAGTCCCTGATGAATTCCATTGTGATTCTTTAAGGAGTCTTCACAAGAAGTCCCTAGGTTGCAGTTCCCTCGAGACGGGAAGGCTCGGACTTTCAAGATGCTTATAAAGGAATATCGCATTCCTCTTCCGATGAGCGTGGAGGAGTATCGCATCGCCCAGCTGTACATGATCCAGGTAGGTGACCCCACCCCGGGGGCAAAGCCAGCCTCCAAAGACTTGAGGATGGTGGTCATCTCCAGCCTATGAGCCAGGATCTTCTTGGGTCCTTGTGTACCCCAGGGGCAGGGATTGCTGCCCCCCTTTTGTCAGAATGAGACTGACGAGGAGAGATGGAAGTGGATAAAGAGCTTACCTCAGAGTCAGGAAGCCAAGGGTTCAAATCCACCTCTGAGGCACTCTGGCTTGGCGACCTTGGGCAGCTCGGTCACCATCCTGGCCCCTGGCCAGCTCTCTATGACTACAAATCATAGCAGGTGCTGCCCTGTGTGGGCGGAAGGAGTTTCTTCACTACCAGTTCCCAACATTATCAAAATCTGGTCCTGTTTTAACTTTTTGGGTCTACAAAGCCCTTCCATGATCTCATTCAGTCCTCCCAAACCCCCTAGGAAGCAGCTGCTACCGTGCCCATTTTATAGATGTTTGAAGTGAAGTTAATTTCCTGGGGTCACCAGTGTTGGATCCTTAAGGGTCATCTAGCCCAAGCCTCTCATTTTGCAATTGAGGAAACTGAGACCCAGAGAGATTAAGCCACATAGATCCTAAATGGCAGAGCCAGGGTTCAAACCCAGGTCCTCTGTCTCTAGACCCAGTGCCCTTTTTGCTGAGGATTCCCGACTATTTCCAGGGCCCTTGCTCTTCTTCCACTCTTCAGGGTGAGTCGGTGGCAGATGTGGGGTTAAAATTCGGTTGAAGGACCCAGGTGCACTTAGTTTGGAGAAGCAAAGACTCGGGGCATGTGCCAGCTGTCTATAGATCTGTCAAGAGCTGTCACTGAGAACAGAGAAGATCCTTGTGATGCTTGATCCCCAAAGGGCAACACGAGGAGGAATGGGAGGGGGCAATCAAGGGGCCACCTGAGGCTGACCGTCAGACAGAAGAGAGGGACCCAGAGTGGAGTGGGCCACCTTGAGAGGTGGTAGCTTCCCCCTTCTCTGGGGATGTCAAGTCATAAGGCCTTGGCTAAGATTAACCCCTGAAGCTTTTCCTCCCAGACTGTGTGATTTGGTCTCTGAATCTTCAAGGCCAGCAGTTTTCCCAGTAGCCCCTGCTTCCTTGGAGGGAAACCTTTTGGTTCAGTGGAAGGGTGGAAGGCTTTGGAAGCAGAGGACTTGGGTTCAGATCCTGCCACTGTCCCTGACTTGGTGGGTGGCTTTTAGCAAGCCTGGCCCTCAGCCTCCTCATATGTAAAAGGAGGGGGCTGGACTGATGGCCTCAGAGCTGAGTCATATGATCCTGTCCTTGAAATAGAGGCAAGCATTTATAAAATACTTCCAGTGCCTGCAGCCCAAAGCTTCTTTGCACTAGGTTTAGATAAGACCAAGTCTCTGACCTCCACAGTCTAGTTGAGGACTAAGACATCAATCCAGATGACTCGGGTTCAAAACACTGAGTGCATTTGAGTGCATATTAAGTAACATAAATAATGAGTGCATATTAAAATAGCCAAATGCTGGGTCTGGAGCGAAGGGCGGGGTCATCAATGGGGAGGTTTCCTGGAAGAGGAGGCCCTTGACCTGGGATTTAAAGGATGGATAGGCATATATCAGGTGGGGAAAGGAGTGGGAAGGCCCTGCCTGCATAGACAATGTCCTGAGCCAAGGTGCAGGGCTGTGATGCCCTCTGGGCCCACTACAGAGTCAGTCTGGCCCCTTTTCCACATGCATCTAACCTGGCTGTCACATCTCCTTCCCTGCCTGCACATGAGCTTCCCCCCAGACTTCTCCAGGATCCTGCTCATCTCACGCTTTCCTCTGCTTGGGTACTGAAGGCAGCCAAGCAGCCCACCCCCACCCCCGCCCCAGTCTACACCCCAGTTAAGTTGTTTCTAAAGTCTTTGAATCTACTCCCCCGCCACTCCACCCCTGCTACTTTCCCACAACCTTCTGTCTCTTTATTTTTCCCCCAAGTTCTAATAGAATCTACACTCTGGAAGTGACTGTTTATAGGATTATAAGAGTGCAAGATTAGAGGTGAAAGCCACCTTAGAAACACTGAACACCACCACCACCATCACCCCATTTTACAGATGAGGAAACTGAGATGAAGTGACTTGGCCAGGACCGTATCTGAGGCAGATTTTGAACCCTGGTCTTTCTGCCTCCCAAGTCCAGCATTCTGTCCGCTACACTTGGTTCTTCCTATTCCGTGATGTGAGTTTCTGATTTCTCCAGACCTCAGGGCTCAGTCACCTTCCCTCTCTAGGCCTAAATTCTTCCTCTATAATAATGAGTGCTAAGCTCCCTTCCAGCTCCTGGGTCTGTGGGACCCTGGGATACTGTTCAAGGGCATTTATGGCCAGAGGCACCCACGCTGTTGCCTTTCCCAGAGCTACCAGAAAATCTCATTATCAGAGCAAGCAGGGGAAATGAAACAGCCGAAGGGTCCAGTGCTTCTGATGACAAACTCAGTTAACCACTCCCATGCCAAAGACTGGCCTGGTAGCTGGCCTGCTAGAGCCCCTCTGCTTCAAGTCTAGGGGCCTTGCCCCACCCTGCCCTGGACCCCAGCCCCATCCTGGAGAGGAGATCAGAGAAGCTAGGAGGAGTGACCCAGACTCCTCAGCATGTGGTTGGCCCAGAAGAACAAGGGAAGGGAGTGGGGAGGAAGGCCTAAACTTGGAGAGGGCTGCTCCCACCAGCTGTCTCCCGAGATGTTCCCTTGGCCATGAGCTCTTACCAGGAAGGGACTTGGTGAAGTGGGGATGGGAAGGCTTATCTCAGCAAGCATCAACCAGTCCCCAAGGCCTTCCAAGCCTCTAGTTCACAGACATTTCAGGTGCCTTGCTTGCTAGCCATGCCTTCAGTACCCATGGGGATCCTCCTCATCTTCTTTGGAACCATTGCTCCCAAGGTCACTCTCCACCAAGAGTTAACTGTCTTGCCTCTTTGCTGGGCTCCATCTTAAAAATGTGACACACATCCCCCAGCCCCGCCATGGGATTGTTAGTTATTGGTCCATGAAAATATTTGACCTCGTAGCTGGCCTGGTAGGGCCCCTCTGTACCCAAGGGATATCTGTATTTTAGGAACATTTACTGGCCAGGGTGGGCAGATGCAGTTCCCTCTGGGAACGTCAGCCACGCATGCATGCAAACGTTTCCTCTACTTCATGGGAATGGGAATGTTGGCTCTCCGTCCAAGGCATCATTTGTTCTACTGAAGGGGATATCAGCTCTCCAGTGTGGGCAGGTACTGCTCACCTTGCTATTCATCCTGAGAGCATTAGCAGTCCGTGAATGCAGATGGCAGATCAGCCCAAAAGCCTTCGTTACGTCCTTACTATGATCATCCCGGCACCAGGCTAAGTACTGAGAATACAAAGAAAGGCAAAAATGGTCCTTGCCCTCGGAATGCCCGTTCTAACAGAGGGACACAATATAGAAAATAAATCTCTAGAGCATTCCACCACGGAGACATTAGCTCCTCATCTATGAGAACATTGGCTTCCCCCTCAGAAATGGGAGCTCACCACCATGGAAGTAGTAGCTTTCCACCGTAGCCAGACCCACATCACTCTCTCGATCCATGGGACTAAATGTTAACTCCCTGTCCTATGAAAATGTCAGCTCTACACTATGGGGACATTAGCTCTTGGCTAAATGAACATGGGACATTTGCTTTACACCATAGGAATGTCTCCACCATCCACCGTGGGGACTTATCACCGTGAGCAGATTCAGCTCCCCTGGATCCCTGTATGTGGGCACATTAGCTCGCTATATATACCACCCCCTCCCCATACACATCAGCCAGGGCTGGAAGTACAGTAGCCGCTTATCACCCCAGACACCAGACTGATTAGCTTGGCAGCTTGGGCCTGCTCCGTTTCTGATCTGGATTGGTTCCCTGGGACAATTGTATTGGTGTTGTCCTAGCACAGACTCCCACTTGGCTTTGGTCCTCTACATCTCAGAACCCCCAAACCCAAGGGATCCACTAGTCTCAGCCTCCACAGTCTCAAGGTTTACCGATCTGCACCACCAGACTCAGCTTTAGGCACTTTTGCCATGAGATGATTCATCCCAGCATCTCCCCATCCAAGGGGATGTTAGCTCCTACCACTGAACATTCATTTTTCTGCTATAACCAAATTCACTTCTCCCTACTCCCTGCCCATGGGAGCCATTAGCTCCTGGCCACATCAGCAATGTTCCTGCCTGGGGCTAACTGCCCAATTTCTTAGGCCTGGCCATCACGGCTGTGAATTGTGTTCTAGCCTTGGCCTCTCTGGGAGGGATGCCTTCAGGTCCTTCCCTCCTCATCTCCAGCTCTGCCTCTTTCACTATCACTCAAATCCCAACCCTTAATGGGCTAATTTCCCATTAGCACCATCATCTCAGTGTACCCAAGACTTGCCTAGAGACAGTGAGTTGTATTTCCTGCTAACTTTGATTAGATTTAGGACTCTCCAATATCATCTTTTTCTGTGGGGAACAACTTCCCTGCTATTCATAGCCTACCTTTATTCCATGTGACCTGTCCTAGCGATACCTGAGTGGGCTCTGGGAACCCTCACTAGACAGTTGCCTTCTCTCTCTTGGACTTTGCTTTTCTTGGTAGAGTGGTTATTAGCACATTAGCTAGCATGGGCTGGTCGATAATGTCTGGACAGGAAAATTCAGATTTGAATCCCTCCTGTTTTCCTATCTATAAAATAGGCATGATACCTATGCTGTGTGTGTGTGTGTGTGTGTGTAAGGGGGGGAAGAGGTGCGAGAGTCGGGAACTGCATGCTGTGTTCTATACTCATAGTCTACCTCTGTAAAAAAGCTGGGGAGGGGGTGCAGAACCTTCTCATATGTCTCCTTTGGGGCAAAGCTCAGTCATTATGACTTTATAGAATCAGATTAATCAGTTAACAAGCATTCTTTAAATGCCTACTATGTGTCAGGCCAATTTATAGCTCCACCAACAATGTACAAGTGTGCATATCTTGTCATCGCCTCTGCAACATTAACCGTTCCCCTTGTTGATCATCCCGGCCAATTTGCTGTGTGTGAAGTGAAAGCTTACATCCTATTAGTGATTTGTTGTACTCTTTTATGTTGTTGTTACTAATTTATAATTCTTTTTTTTAAGAATTGTCTGTTCATATCTTTTAACCATTTATCTATTAGAGATTGACTTTTGGTCATACTACACATACACATACATGTGGCTTTTGGTCATACATACACATACACGTGGCTTTTGGTCATACATACACATACACGTGGCTTTTGGTCATGCATACACATACACATACACATATACTCAGGGTGTCCCAAGAGTCTTAGTGAAGTTTTAGGCTTTAATAACTTCAGAAGAATAAATGCTACAAACTCACAAAAATATAATTTGAAAGCTTATTTACATTTCTTTTGCACTTACCTATTTTTGTATATTTTTAATAATAGATTTTTCATTTTAAGAAGACAGAGTATCCTGTCATTACCCATCATGTGTGTCTAGTTTCTAGATGATACTTTCTCGTATTAGTGGATCGGGGGAGGAGTCCTCTTGCTTGGCCGCCTCGCTCACCTGGTCTGTCTCTTTTTTTTTTGTGGAGTCCCATCCAAGCTGTCACACACACATCGAAATCTAATTCTTTGGATAATTACAAGGTTACAGATTCCATCCATTTAAATCACTGAGCACAACTGAGGAAAGCTCTTACTGAGTTCAAAATTGACTAGACGGTTGTATGCATAGCACAAAACTGGTTACTTTGAACTTTAGTAAGAAACGTATCTATGTTTTAAAATTTCAAATAATTAACCTTTTCAGTGATGCTTTTTGTAAGTTTGTAATATTTATATTTCTATAGTTATTAAATCTTTTTTTATTTTAATTTTTTGTTACGTTTTAAGTCCCGAGATATCTCTTTCTCTCTGCCTCCCAACCCCACTTTAGACGAGGCCAACCTTTGATAAAGATCTATATATCTATAAAGATACAATATGTACTTCCATATACCATTTCTTTCTCTGGAGGCGATAGCATCTTATCTTCCTTCATAAGTCCTTTGTAGTTTATTTGAATGCTCATATTACTCAGAATAACGTAGTCATTCATAGTTAGTCTTTGAACAACATAGCTGTTAATTGTATACGATATTCGCTTGGTTTTGTTCGTTTTGCTCTTCATTATTTCATGCAAGTCTTTCCATGTTTTCCTAAGATCATTGAACTCAATATTTCTTATAGCACAGTAGTATTCTATCACAACCATATACCACATATACCAGCCATTCCCAAACCGATGGGGTCTGCTCACTTTCCGGCTCTTTGCCACCACAAAAAGAGCTGCTATAAATAGTTTGGAACCTAGAGGTTCTTTTCCTTTTTCCCTGATCGCATTGGGAAAGGGACCTGATAGTAGTATTGCTGGGTCCAAGGGTATACGCAGTTTTATAACTCTTTGGGCGTAATTCCAGATTGCTCTCCAAAATGGTTGAATCAGTTTACAATTCCACCAACAGTGTATTAGTGTCCCAGTTTTTTCACATCCCCTTCAACATTTGTCTTTTCCCCTTCTATCATTTTAGCCAATCTGATAGGTGTGGGGGGGTACCTTAGAGTTGTTTTAATTTGCATTTCTCTAATCAATAGGGATTCAGAGCATTTTTATATGACTATAGATAGCTTTGATTTCTTCTTCTGAAAACTGCTTGTTCCTATCCTTGATTATTTGTCAGTTGGGGAATGACTCATACTCTTATAAATTTGACAAAGTTCTCTGTATATTTGAGATGAGGCCTTTATCTGAGAAACTGCCTATAAAAATTTCCCCCAAATTTTCTGCTTGTCTTCTAATCTTGGCTACGTCGGTTTGAAGTTATTAAATCTTAAAACCTCACTAAGATTTTTGGGACACCCTATCTATCTGTTGGTCAATTATATATCTTGGACATCAGACCCTTATCAGAGATTTGATACAAATTGGTTTTGTTCTCTTTCAACCACTTCCCTTTTTATTCTGCTTGTAGTAATTTTTCCTGCAAAAACCTTTTCAGTTGCATGTAATCGAGAACTACCAAGACCGTCTTTTGTGATATCCTCTCTCCCCTTGTTTCATTATGAGTTCAGCCTTTAGTAATGCGTGTGAAGGGTGTTTGATCTGCTTCTGATTTCTCTAAGGAATGACTTTCAACTCTACTCAAAGGGTTTTCATGGGCATCCTCTCATTAGCTAATAGTAGTGAGAGCTAACACCTAGCTAGCAGCTAGATAGCATAGTAGATAGAGCGCTAGTTCTGGAATCGGGAAGACCTGAGTTCAAATTCACCCTCAGATATTTACTAGCTCTGTGACCCGGCAAGTCACTTAACCTCTACTTGCCTTAGTCTCTTCAACTGTAAAATGGGGATGATAATAGCACCTGCCCCCCAGGATTGTTGGGAGGCAGATAATGGAGGTGTTACTATCCCAGTTTTGCTGTTGTACCATTACTGGTACACACAGATACAGATACAGATACAGATCTATATCACCTGCTATGAGCCAGGGACTGTCCTATTTTACAAATAACATCTCCTTTAATACTCCTCCAAACCTTTGAAAATAGCTACTATCATTATCCTCATTTTACAGTGGAAGAAACTGAGTCTGAGAGAGGTTGAGTGATTGGTTACCTGTAAGAAATGTCTAAGGCTGGATTTGAACTCAGGTCTTCCTGACTTGGCCCAGTACTCTATCCACTGTGCCCCTTAGCTACCATGGAAACCAAAGTTCAGAATTTAGGTTATATGCATCTTTTTTTTAGGGGGGGAAGTGACTTGCCCAAGGTCACACAGCTAATAAGTATGTCAAGTGTCTGAGGCTGAATTTGAACTCAGGTCCTCCTGACTCCGGGGCTGGTGCTCTATCCACTATGCCCCCTAGTTGCTTCAGGAATGTTGAATTTAAGAGGGCTACAGGACACACAGTTGGAGATATCGAATAGGCAGGAGGAGATTTAAGTTTGGAAGCCAGGGGAGAACGACCTGAAAATCATCAATATAGAGATCATTGAAACCAGAAGAGATCACCAAGTGTGATAAGCAAGAGGGAGAAGGGAAGAGAGACAAAGCCCTGGGGGCTGCCTGCCCTTCATTGGCATGACCTGGACAAAGGTCCAGCCAAGGAGGCTGAGAAGGAACAGTTGGACAGGTAGGAAGAGAACTAGCAGAGAAATGTCAAGGCAGGCTGGAGAGAAAGGATGACCCCCAGCGTCACAGGCTTCAGAGAGGTCGAGGAGCTTGAGGACTGAACAGAGGCCATTAGATTTGGCAAGTAGGAGATTTGGGGTAACATTGGAGAGTCTTGGTTGAATGATGAGCACAGAAGCCAGACTATGTAAAGAACTACAGAGAGGGAAGGAAATGTGGGCCTTAGTTCTAGCTGCCTCCTCAAGGAGCTGAGGAGGACACGTGGGTAGCACTAGCTTCAGGGACTAGCAAGATGGCGGTGCCATTGGGCAGAAATGGGGAAATAAATCAAAGGGGAGGATTTGAGGGGAAAGATACCAAGTTCAGTTTCCCAATGAGTTGTGAAGGTTGGGCCAGCAGAAGGAGAAGAGGAAGGGGTGGAGGGGAATGAAGAAGAGGATAAGCATAAAGGGAGGGATGGGTGAGAAGTGGGGAGGAACTGATGAGAGAAAGAGAAGGAGAGGATGAAGCTGAAGAGAGGAAGGAGCATAGAAGGGAGAGGGAGGAGAGAGTGAAGAGAGAATGGAGGAGAAAGGATGGGGAAGGAGGAGGAGAGGAAAAAGGAGAGAAGATGAAGGAGGAGGGATGATGGAGGGAGAGGGTGGGTCACAGGAAGCGAGGAAGAGAGGAGCATGGAGGGGGGAAGAAGAGGCAAGAGTAGGGAGAAAGGGAGGAGATGAGGAAGGGCAGCCTTACCATGCTGGGCTGTCTTCCTTTCAACCATGGTTTACCTTTACAGCCTAATCAGGTTCCGCATTTGTTCTTGATGTTTTGGCGTTGGCTGGTCCCTTTAGGCCCTCTCTGGCTGACTCATGCCTCCTGGTCCGTTTCTATCTCATTAGAAGTCTCAGAATGGGGGAGCTGGGCTCTATGGCCTCCTCTGGGGCTCAGCCGTGATAGGGCTCCTTCCCTTCATAGCCCCAACTCTGCTATAGCAGACAGCTCCTAGAACTGGAAGTTCCCAGCCTGGGGCTGATTCAGCTCATGGTGTAACCTTTGGGAAATTGCTTCCCCTTTCTGGTGGTGAGCTCTCTGAGGTCTAGCCTCGTCTGCACTATCTCAAATCCACATCTGTTAAAGCAGTTACTACATGCTGGGTAGGTAGTCCTGCTCTCAAGGAGATTGCATTCTAATGGGGAAAGGAAGGAGGATCAAGTACAAATAACTCTGATATTAAGGAGGTTCTTGTTGTTCAGTTGTGTCTGACTCTTCATGACCCCATTTGGGGTTTCCTTGGCAAAGGTATTGGAGTGGTTTGCCATTTCCTTCTCTAGCCCCTTTTATAGATGAGGAAACTTTGGCAAACAGGGTTAAGTGACTTGCCCAGGGTCACCTAGCTAGTAAGTATCTGAGGCTGGATTTGAACTCAGGTCTTCCTGACTCCAGGCTCTGTGCTATGTACCTGCCCTAAAGGGAATGAGATAAGTTTAAAGAAGGAGCCACTAGCTTCATTCAGATCACAACAAAGAGCCTCCTTCTGCTTTGGGGTCTATCCCCATCCTTCCTCTCCTTGAAAGGACTTTGTCTTAGTTTGTATTTTATCTGTATAAGTTCTGCTTCCCTTCCCCCCTCCCCCAGAATATTAGCTCCTTAAAGGCAGAGACTTGTCCTTTTCATCTTCATATCTGCCCCCACGTACTGGTACCTCATGAATCGGGGAAGGCTTCAGGTAAGAGGGGGGCTTTGGAGGTAGAAGAAGACCAGAACCCTTGTTCCATGTGATCAGAAATCTGGGCTCTACCGGACCTCTGAAGCCATCTGTCTAGTCCAGCTCCCTCATCTCAGAGAAAACCAGTGATTTGCCCCAGCTCACAGTTAAGTGTCTGAGGTAGGCTTTGAACCCAGGCCTTCCTGACTCCAATTCCATCACTCTATCCTCTCTGCCATACTGTTTCTCAATCAATAAGTATTGATAATAACTGATGTGGAAGTGGGTTACAAAGTCAAAGTCAGGAGTGGCCTTGGCCTCATCTTTCATCTACCCCGAGTTCCCCTTAGACTCTGCCTCCCCTTGTAAGCAAAGGCTAGTGGGGGAGTTTCCATCCTTACAAGAGCCAAGGTAACAATCCCTCTTGGCTAAAGACAGACCCATTTCCTCCTTTTCTTCCCTAGCTCACATGCTTCTTGCTAGCCATGAACCTCCCCTTGGAGTGTTTCCCACGTCTCCAACGGGAGACTGCAACTTTCCCCCTCCCTTTTCGAGTAACTTGGTTCGCCCTTATTACTAATTTCTGGCCCCTAAAAGTGGCAGCTGTGTAATAGCTATGCAGAGAGTAGATGAATGTCCCAGTGATGAGTCTCAGCCCTTGGGTCCACGAAGGATAGATTCAGACTTGGGACTGCTGGGCAAGGACCTCTTCCTCTGGTGTGGGGCAGTGTCCAGGCCCCTGCAGAGTTCAGGGGAATTTGGCCACCTCTGGCTGACCAACTTGGGTTGGGTTTGCTGGTGGTGTGACTGTTCCCAGGGGCTCATCCCTGAGCTGCTTCTCTGTCTATCAGTGACCTTCATCAGTGATGGAAGTGGGAGGGAGAGGGTGGGGCGGGTTAAGAGGCCTAGATAGATTTACTGTGGTTCAGAGCCTTTTGTCAAGAGAAAAGCTTAAGGTGATTTATAGACATAATCCCATCCTTGTTGTCCTCTAATAATCCTTACCATCACTATTGGAAATACCACCCTAGGTTGGTCTCCTTTCTCTAGGGGCCTGAGCCTCTGGACTCTGCCTGTGTCCCGGTCTCCCTAGGAGAGCCTGGCTGAATTTGGGGTCAGGGTCCCCACCTCCCAGCTGTCTAATCCAAAGAGAGAGTTGGACTTCTTGACTGCCTCAGCCCTTCCTTAGAGCACTTCCCAAGCCAGGGACTGGCTGGGGTGAACTGGCTGACATCTTGAGGGAACACCAGCTGAAATCTTACACTCACTGAGAATTAGAAAAGACCTCAGAAGTCCAACCCTCTCACTTAAAAAAAGAGAAATGTTTATTAACTTTGTAAAGAGAATAGTGTTTCTCATCCTCTGTGCTCCAGAACCCTTTCCACCTAAGGAAGACATTGTGGCTTAATGAAAAAAATCTCAGGATTGGGGGGGGGTACCCCTCCCTCTCAAAGGCCCCCCCTGAGCTTCTGTCTCCTTATGTGACCTTGAACAAAAGAAGGGACTGGACCTGGCAATCTCTAAGCTCCCTTCCACCTCCTAATGCCTCGAACCAAGATTGGACATTGCAATTAATCCGAGTCTGGTTGCTTTTGCTTAGGTTATTTTATCCATTGCGTCTGTTGTTCTTCTGCTCTCAGTCCCTCTGCATCTGTTCATACAAATCTTCCCATATTTCTCTGACTCCCTCACATGACCATTTCTTATATTACAATAATAATTCATTGCATTTGCATCCCATTTCTCCCATCAGTGATGGAACCCACTTTGTTTTCCGCTTTGGGGCTGCCACTGAAAGGGCTTGTGTCAATATCTTGGTGTAATAATAGCCTTCTCATTTCACAGATGCTAATAGCGCTTACTGTGTGCCAGGCTCTGTGCTAAGCATTTTATGAATGTCTCATTCGACCTTCACAACACCCCTGGGAGGCAGAGGCTTTTGTTATTCTCCCCATTTTACACATGAAGAAACCAAGGCAGGCAGAGGTTAAGTGACTTGCCCAGGGTCACACAGCTAGTAAATGCCTGAGGGCAGATTTGAACTTGGGTCTTCCTGACTCCATGCCTAGCCCTCTGTCCACCCAGCTGCAGATAAGAAGGAACCTCAAGGGGGAGGAAGCTTGCCCAGATTTCCCGCAGCTAACTTAATACACGGTCCAGTGAAAAGAGAGCTGGATTAAGAGTCAGGGGAGCTGGCTCTTCCACTTCCTGTCTGTGTGACCTTGAGCAAATCACTTTATGTGTCTGGGCCTCAGTTTCTTCATCTGTAAAATGAGAGAATTGGACCCAATGACCTCTAAGCCCCCTTCCCCTCTCAATCTGTGGTCCCATAATCCTAAATCTCTTAACGTCTCTGGACCTTGTATGTGAAAGGAGAGAGTTGGAGGATATGGCCTCTTGGGGCCCTTCCAGCTTGAGTTCTGTGAGCCCCCGAGGACCCTAAATCCTGCTCTAGAGAGATTTCCACACCACTGACCCTGTAAGTTGGGGGAGAGCAGAGCTCCCAGGCCCCTTGCTAGCCACAAAAAGTGCCCCAGGTTTTCTGGGCCTGTCTCCTTCCTGCTCTGGGACTTGGTGGCACTGATCACAATGAAGTTATCTATGTTCAGCTCAAAGGGTGAGCACAGGGGGGCATGGGGCAGCACGACAGTGTGGGGAGATGTGTGTGTGTGTGTGTGTGTGTGTGTGTGTGTGTGTGTGTGTGTATCTACTCGCACACCTGCACCATGGGAAACTGACCGAGGATGGCCTCGGCTTAAACGCATTCGATTGCTGATGCCGTCACGTTGCCATGGAAACAGATGCTGTAGCTTAAAGTCCCCTGTATCTATAACATGATAAGCAGGAGCCGGAGCCTCTTGGGGATGAAGGACCCAAGTGGAGTGGGGGAGGGGGACTTGAAAAATCTCTTTTAAGGTCATGTAAGCAAAATCTCTCCAGAGGGGGAGGGGGGAAAATCCTAGAAAGACTTCTCTCTTGTCTCTACTCTTTAGCTCAGCTGCCCATCATGGCCCTGGTTTGGCAGGAGGAAATGTCTTTTTTTTTTTCCTTTAAGGTACCCAGTACATACAAGATAGGCCTTCTGTTAATTGGGTCAAGGACAGCAGCAAAGGAAGCAGAAACTGTGAAAGTGCCCTTCCGTGCTGATCCCTTTGGAAGCCTTGAATGGGGATTCCTTGGGATGCTCACGCCTCCACCTCACCTTTATATACACACTTCTTCTCCCTATCCTAAAGGTATCAGGAAGAAAGGCTAAGCAGAAGGTCGGGTCCCAGGTGCTCTGTTCTCAAGCCTCTCCCAGCTCTAATGTCTTGCTATAGGCCTCCTCCCAACCCTGGTCGTCTGTGCTCTCAGGGCCCGCTGATTTCTGACATTCCCTGTTCTCTGGCCCCTCCCATCTGTCTTCTGTGCGCCAAGGCCCCTTCTGGCTCCAACATTCTAGAATTCAGTACCTGCTGTGGCTGTGACTTCAGTTTTCCCATCAGATCCTCCGTGCTGACAGCTTTATACACGAGCCTTCCTACTGCTCTCTGAGCCCCAGGTGCCTAGCCTCTGTGCCCCAGACCAGCTGGAGAATTCCTGTGCCAATTAAGCAACAGTTCCAGCCCACTCTTAAAATTGCCTCGCTGTTCCAGAAGGACCCTATAGGTCTGTCAACCTTCACCACCCCCTGGAATACTGCCAGCTGCCAGCCTCTAACCCACTCCTTAGCCTTCCCCTACCCCCGACTCCTTCCTGAGCAGGAATCACAGAGTATCAGAACTGAAAAGGTGCCTTAGGGACCATCTGGTCTATTTTCTTCATTTTATAGTCCCACCGAGGTCAAGTGACTTGCCAAAGGTCACACAGGTAGTCAAAAATCTCTCCAGGATCAAACCAATTAACACCCTGAAGTGTATAATTAGGCAACTATAGTGCAGAGTAGCCCTGGAATGTGCAGGTGGGAAGGTGTTTCTATTAGCTGTATCCTAGAGGAAAGGGGACTTGGTTAGGGGCAAGGGGTACAGGGTGGCCTGCTGTGCTGCTGGGGTTGGGAGACCTTCCATCCTGCTGGGAAGCAGGGCCACATCCCAGGCAGCCGCCCTCCCTCCCTCTGCTGCTGAGTGTTTCCTGCTTGTAATGAATTAGATGTCAGATCTAATGACGGAGAAGGAGCCGCTCACACAACCCAGAGGCTGACTCATGCCCCAGCCAGAACAGGGCTGAATAGGCCAATGCCTTTTATATCCCCGATGGGGTTGTGGATAGAGGTGCCTAGGAGGGTGTGCAAGGCGAGATTGGGAAAGGAGGGGGATGCTGAAGGGGGAATGAGGAGGGAAGAAACTGAAAACAAAAATTGTACAATGTGGGTCGTGAGCCCCCAGACTATTCAAAGCCAGTAAACATTGGTTATGGTGGGGTAGCTGCAAGAGTTCAGAGGTCTTCATCCTGATGGAGGCTGTAGCCCAGGAAGGAGATAAGAAAGAAATGTCAGTCACAGTAATAAATGATGAAAGTACATCAGGCTCACGGGATCATCTCTTGTCCAACACCCTCATTTTACAGAGTAGGAAAGTGAAGCCAAGAGAGGTTCAGAAGCTTGCCTGTGGTGACCCAGGTCTTAAGAGACAGAATGGGGAAGCAAGCTGAGGTCAGAGGTTACCAGGGTCATAGATTCAGAGATTTAGATAAAACATTTATTAAGTGCTCACTGTGTGCCGGATACCGTTCCAAATGCTGGAAGACAAGAGGCCACTTTGCAGGCTGACTAGTCAGACCCCTTCATTTTTAGAGGCCCAAACTCAGGGTCAGAGGGAGCAGATGGCTTCCTCGAGGGGGTACAGAGAGGAAGCATTTAATACTCGAGTACTCTGGCTCTAAATCAGGCAGCTGGGCGGTGTATTAAACAGAGGCCCAGACCCAGAGTCAAGAAGATCTCAGTTCTAGAGCAGCAGCACCAGGAATCATAATCGTAGCAGCTAGTGTTTCTGTAACATCTTCTCTGGGCCAGGCACTGTGCTAAGGGCTTTACAAATATTTTCTCACAAATATCGAACCTCATGGCAACACTGGGAAGCAGGTACTATCATCCCCATTTTACAATTTGAGGAAACTGAAGCCCAAAGAGGTTAAGTGACTTGCTCAAGGTCATACAGCTGGGAAGTGTCTGAGGTTGGATTTGAACTCAGGTCTTCTTCACTCCGGGCCTGGCACTCTATCCTCTGTGCCACCTAGCTGCCCCTAACTTATCTGTTACTTATGCACATATAACATGTATTTATAATATGTAATAAAGTCCAAGTTTCATATCCAGTCCTCTTTTTCTAGCCTTCTTTACGTATAGAAATGCTATTCTTTGTTGATGGTTTTCTAGCTAATAATAAAAATAAAAATGTTTAGAAAGAAAAGAAGCCAGGGTACCACACTTAGAGTCAGGAAGACTTGGGTTCAAATCCCACCTCAGAAACATACTAGCTGTGTGACCCTGGGTAAGTCATTTAATCTCTGTCTGTCTCGTTTCCCTCATCTGTAAACTAAGGGGATTGTATGTGGTGGGACTTTAAAAAAAATTAAATTTAATTAAATTTTAAAATTGTTCAATTCAGGAGGGGCAGGGGGAATAAATGTAAAAATAAATTGGAACTAAAAAGGCAAGAAACTAAGTAAATGAGCTGGACTCACATAAAAAACAAACGAAACGGAATAAGGAGACTGGGCTCAATGGCTTCTAAGGTCTCTTCTGCCTCTTAAATTTCTGATCTTGAAATCAGGGAGGCTCGGGTTCAGATCCTACTTCCAATACGTAGTCCTTGGTTGTGTGACCATCAGCGAGTTATCTGAACTTTATTAGTGATATAACCCTGGGTGTGTCAATCTCTTGGAGCTCAGTTTGTTCCTCTGTTAAATGGGGGTACCACCTGCACTGTCTGCAACACAACATTGTGGGGAAAGCGCTTTGTAAGCCAAGAAGCATTAGGAAAATGTGAGGGGTCACTGTTGTAAATACTGGTTATCGAGCACCTTGTGTGACCTCTGACAAGTGCGTCATCTATTGACTGAGAAGCTTGGACTCATGACCTCTAAGGGTCCCACCAGCTCTGGATCTCTGATCCTCGTTTATAAAATGCGGGGGTTGGAAAAGATGATCACGCTAAGCATGCTGCCAGTTCTGACATTCTATGTCACGTGTAATTCCAGAGCGCTGTCCCTGCAGTCGCTTTATTTGTAGCCCTCCTTGGACAAGTCAGGTCAACCAGCATTCATTAAGCACCTACTGTGGGCCAGGCACTGTGCTAAGCCCTGGGGATACAAAGAGAGGTAAAAAACAGTGCCTGCCCTCAAGGAGCTCTCCGTCTTATGGCAAACAACAGTTCACACAAATTGACTGTCAGTGGGATAAATTGCAAATAGTCGGTAGGGGGAGGATTCGAGCATTAAGAGGAAAGGGCTTCTTGAGATGAGGTGTGGCCGAGGCGAGAAGGAAGGGCATTCCAGGCATGAGGGACAGCCAGGGCAAAGGCATGGAGGAGGACCAAGCATCGTCAAGTGTGAGGAACAGCCAGAAGTCACTGGATCTTAGAGTAAAAAGGGATGAATGAAGTCTACAAAGACAGGAAAGGTAGGAAGACCGGGTTGTGAAGGGCTTTAAAAACCAAACGAAGAATATTATATTTGATCCTGGAGGTCATAGGGAGCCATTGCAGTTTTATGAGAGGAGAGGTGCTTTAGGAAGAGTGTTGAGAACCGACTCAAGGTTGGACTGCACTGGGGAGAGTCTCGAAGACTTTATAGCCGGGAGATGAACCAACTGCCTTTTTCAGTAATCCAGGCAAGAGGTGGTGAGACTGGGGGTTTCAGGGGAGGGACAGGGGCATATGCTAGAGATGCTATAAAGATAAAATCGATGGTTCTTGGCAACAGGTGGGGTGGGGTGGGGCACTGAGACAGTGAGGAGTCAAGAGTGACCCAAGGATGGGAGTCTGGGGGAGCAGGACGATGGCGATGGCTTCTACAGTAATAGAAGTTGGGAATCCGAGGATACCTGTGGGGCAAGAGAGTGAGCTCCGTTTTAGGCACATACTTAGCAACCTCAGATGATCTCCCCAGGGAGATAGAGGCTGTCCTTGTTTAATTCAGCCAGCACTTATTAAACACCTACTGTATAGTGAGCAAAGTGCTAGGCATAATGGATTTGATAATCCCCTGCCCTTGCATTCTGTGTAGGGAGATAATATGTATACTGGTAGTAATATTTCCCATCTATACAGGGCTTTAAGGTTGGCCAAAGCTTTCTACATGTTATCACATTTGATCCCCATAATAATCCATGGGATTGGTGCTATAATTATCCCCATTTTACAGATGAGCAAATTGAGAGACGTTAAGTGACTTGTCCAGGGTCACATAGCTACTGTGTCTGAGGCAGGATTTGAATTCAGGTCCAGCACTCTATGCACTACCTCACCTAAGGTTTGCAAAGTGCTTTCCATGTATTATCTCCTTTGGCCCTGACAACCTTATGAGGTTAATTATTCCTTAGTTATTCCATTAATCCTGTTTTGTAGATGAGGGAACTTCACCTCAGAGAGGTTGAGTGATTTGACCAGGATCACACAGTGGTTATGGTGTAATAAAGACACTGGGTAATCATATCCAGACCGCATTTGTTCAGCAAGGCATACCATTGCAAAACAGACTGACTCTAAGACTCACAGTAAACACAAAGACCATAAATCTTGATTTCTACAGTTATTATAGATTGAAGGGAGTAAAAAACCTCAGAATGTATGAAGTCACCTTATTTCTTATTGGTGGAGAGGATTGGGACTTTCCCCAGAATGAGGCAGGACTGGGGAGGGGGGAAGTAGACTTTTTAAAATAATATTTTATTTTTTACCCCAGTACATGTAAAGACAAATTTTAACATTGATTTTTAAAAAAATTTTGAGTTCCAAATGTTCTCTCTACCTCCTTCCCTGAGACAGTATGCAATTTGTTATAGGTTATACATGTTCAATCATGCAAAACATATTAGGGGGAATCTTTTTATGATTTCCCTGTAATCGAGCAATGTACAAGATGTTAAAACTTAACTTCACAAAATGGCGGATAATGGCAAAATGGAGTTGCTAATGCTATTTTAATGGCTCAGTTCCCCCCTTTGATCCTGGTGTTCTTAACCCCTAAGATCACATATTTAAAAGCTTTATCTATTAGGGATTACTGGGTGGAATGATTGTCTACTTTAAGGGGCATGGGAATGGCATGAGAGGAGCATCTGGTCACTAGGGATAAGCAACAAGTTAGGCACACGAGAAGAATCACAAAGAACACAGAGTCATAACTTCATTACTTCAAGAACCTAAGGAGACGAACCTTGTTAAATAGACCTTATGGGTAAGCTAAGTCAGGCTACAGATCAAACTACTTAGAGGGCTCACCATGGACCAATTTGAGAGGGAGGATTTGCATGTCACCAAAATAACCAAGAAAACTCAGCAAACATAAACACCAGGAAATAAAAAGGCCAAAACAATACAATAACAGTGATCAACATTAAATAACATTCAAGCCTCCTTATAACCTGGTAACCCACTCCCAATGTCCATTTAATCAGCATGCTGCATCTTGAGTCCCACATGCCCCACGTATTTGTCTGGTTCCTGGAAACATCTTCTCTTAGGCATTCTAGAATGGGTCTCAATCCCAGGGCAACTCTGAGTGGGCTCCTTCTCGTAGATCTGCTTCTCTACTTCTAGGTCACTTGCAGAAATTCCTAGGTATTTCTGCTAAAATCTGCCCATATCACGACTCAGTACAAGTTAGTATAACCTCCTACACTTGGTTTTCCAATAACTGGTTCATATAGTGAAAACCAGCTCAAGCTTTAGAGTTCTGATTCTGTTAATAGAGCTATAAGAAGAACATTGAATTAGGAATCCATAATTCACCTGAAACTTGAGAGAATTTAAGTTTTTACCTACCATTTGCTGTTTCTATCTTTATCTTTATCTGATAAGGATAATGTCATCAACAGGCTGAAGGAAGACTCTTGAAAAGAATGATCCAAGAAGGCTTGTCTTGGAAAATGAGCCCTTTTGTTTCTTAATGTCATCATACAGAGAGACGAAAATAATTTCACTTTCTTTACAATTATCAATACAATTTTATATGTAAAATCCTTAATCCAATTTTGAGAACTTGTTATTTAAACATACTCAAGGCCATTAGAAATATTTGGAAACCAGTCATATATAGACAGATAGATAGATAGATATACATATACATGTTAGAGAAAAGTCTGATTCTCTTGCTTTCTCAAGTTTACTATTCCATGTAATTAGAAAACTTATTTTTGTTTTATTCCCTCTTTTTGAGGATATTATCCCCATATCATCCTGAAAAAATGAGATATTTTAAGGACCTGATCTAATACATTAATATATAACTATTAGCAAGTGCACGGCAAGCCCAGAACCCTACTTAGTTGCTTAGATATGGAATAGACTACAAATTCAGATTAAAAACAGTGAGATCTTTGATATTTGCATCCTATTATAGTAACTTAAAGAGGTTTTAGTATTTCAATGACAAAACTTCCACTGTTCACCTGCCCTGATTATGGGAATTTTCTATAAAAGGAAAAGGAGGGACATGGTTATGATGATATTGAGACTGGCATCTCAAGGGCACAGACTGATCTGACATAAGCCGTAACATGGGGCAAATTTGCTTAGCTGTATTTGATTTTAGGTACAAGTTATATTTGCCACTTAATCATAGTGCTACAATACTCACAGGGTATCAAAAGCCAGGCTCAGAATAAACCAGGTGGGAAAATTTCCTGTTCAGAAAAGAAATATGGCACAATGGGGAAACTAAGTCAAGAGGATCCTACTTTTACCTATACAAAGTTGTCCCCTCAACTTTCCCAGACAGACATTTATCTGTAGCAGTTCTCAGACTATGCTCCTTTTTGGGTAACACATGGTATTCTCCTTGAATGCCTTTATGACAATTCAGACAATCATACCTGAAATCATAACTTAGAACAGTATCTAATTACAGTCCCACAAGATTTCACCTCAAATAGCAAAATTTCACTAATCACAGCTTAGAACTAGTATATTAATGCTCATGTTCCAAGTATAGTTAATAAGCATATAGAAGGACATTTTATTTATCATTCATTTATAAATTAAGAATAATTACATTCTGGAGTTTCACAGTTGACTCCAAACCCCAGAAGAATTCTGGCCACTTTAGGTCTCCAGACTAATACATCTGTATTACTTATTAACCATTAAGGCAAAATCAGATCTTCAAATCTACATTTTATTGTTACTGATTTGGTTCAAAGATGTCACTTCACCACAATTTTATAATTTTCATAAGTGATGGTCAAATAATCTCAGATGACACTCACTCTTTATTATAAGCAAACATAAGTTTTCCCACTTTGATTGGATTTGGTCCTAGTTTCTCAAACTTCAGTACCTTAGAATTTTATCACATGCTGTCAGCAGGACCGATAAGATCTTATGACCTTACCTAAGCAGAAAGTCCCAAGGAACCTCACAGATAAGAGTAACTTAAGGGATCTGTGCTACTTTTCTCCCAACACTAAGTTATTACTGTTACTCACTTTAAAGCAAATAAGCCCCATTAAGTATTTCACAGTTTTCAAACATTTTGACCAAGTTCTTTTAACTATTTTTGACAGATAGTAATCTAACAGCATCCAAATTAAAAGAGCCAGTATCTGTAGTACCTTCATCAGGGATTACTCACCTCTAAGGAGGTACCATCTGGCTATAGTGGGGGAGGACATAGAGGTCCGGGAATGGACAGTCCGTCAAGTAGAAATCTTACAAAAGCACCCTAAGGTGTTCCTTCTGCAAAGGTACAATTGGTTGTAACATAGAGACTTGCAATCATAATCCCTTTGTGGTTACCATAACTGTTATGGTGGAATAAAAACGTGGAGTAATTACATCCAGATAGTAATTTATTTAGCAAGGCACGCGATTGCAAAACAAACTGGGTCCAAGGATCTCAGTAAACACGAGGACCCTGACCACTGGTTTCTATAGTTATTATAGGTTGAAGAGAGTAAAAAAAAAAAATGTAAGGATTAAGTCACTTAATTTCTTATTGGTGGAGAAGCACAAGACTTTTCCCCAAATCAGGTGACAGTAGGAAAGGGGGAGGTAGTTTTATGATTTCCCTGAAATCTAACACCTTAAAAAAAGCTAAAATTTAACTTTACAAAATGGTGGATAAGGGCAAAATGGAGTTGCTAATGCTATTTTAATGTATCACAGCTAATAAGTGTCCCAGGTGGGATTCAAGTCCACTTCTTCCTCCTCTCTACTATACTTGCTTCCTCCCAAATACAAAGTATACACAAGAGAAGACCAAATAACTTCAAGAGAGCATTAACGTCTGCTATCAGAGGTGGTTAAGGCCTTTGCAGGGTGTAAGTGAGGAGGGAGCGCCTTCCAGGCATGGAAGACATGGCCTGTGCAAAGGCTCCAAGGTGGTAGATGTAATGTAGGGGTGGCTGTTTAGATTTGATTTTTTAAAAAATTTTTATTAGAACTAATTTGATTAGAACTTTGATTAGAACTGAGAGTTTGTGAAGGTAAGTTAATAACATGAAATAAGACTGGAAAGGTAGAAGAAGCCATCCCAAGCCCTTCACCACTTGGCTTCTCCTTCTTTGTCTCCCATGTATTGTCTTGAATACAGTAGGTCCCTAATAAATGCTTGGTGGATTTATTTTCCCAGGCCATCCATTCTCCCTTGCTCCATTCACTCAAACCATTACTCACCGCTCAACCCTGTTAAGTCATAGGGATTTCCATACTGATTTTGTCCAACCCCTTCATTTTACAGATTCGGCATCTGAGGCTAGGGAAGGTTTAACTCCAAGCCCTCCCAGAGATTGACCATACTTATAGCTGCCTCTCAACTGTGCCACTTTTTCCAGGCAGATTCCCACTTTGCCTTCTTCCAGAGAGAAATCCTCACGGGATAAAACTATCTCAACCCTCATGCAGCCCCTTCCTTAATGGGGAATGATGGGGGGTGGGGCGCTTTCAGCTGCTTCTGGGAGCCCCCACCCTCTGTCTTGGCTTGTGACAAATGCGGTTAGATTATTAATTCCCTAATTGTTGCCAGGAGGTCATGCATCCATCCTGTGTTTATGCCTCAGTGCCAGGAGATTTATTTTAATAGAAGCCTTTAAGTACCTGGCATTCTTGCTAATCTCAGGGCATCTGTGAGCTCAGCTTCCCACTCCCCCTTCCCCCCCAAGTGATTTAATGCTATTACTTGAACTGGAGGGGAACACGTCACCCTCTGTACTAGAGAAAAGCTAGCAATAAGCATCCTGAATACCGCTACCAAACATGGGCCAAGGGAGGCTGGGGAGGGCCTGAGAAGCTGGGACAGTTCAGGAAGAGGCTGGAGGCAGCTTGCTGGGCTGGGCCAACCCTGGCACGAGGCCAGCTGAGCTGCACCAAGAAATTCCAGAAGGTTATCCCCTTGTGCTGGCTCCCAGCATGCGCTTTGGTCTGTGTTGGAGTCCCAGCTCTCCATGAGCAGTCATGGTGACTGTTATTCCGAGGCTTCTGACCAGCTGGCTCCCACATTCCATAGTATTTAAACCAGTTCTCCCTGGCCTGGTGTTCAGGCCAAGCCCACATTCTTCAGGCCCTCTGCAGAGCCTTGGTGAGAGGCTTCTGCTCCTTCTCACACTCCTTTGCCGGATCATCTCTTCCCGTTACTATAGACGCCCTCCAAGGATCTGTCCTGGTTCCTCATCTCATTAGGTGTATGATATAAAGGCTATTGCTATCATTATTATTATTATTATTACATCACTGGTTCCTTTCTGACCCATACCCCAAAAGGAACTTCCATGAAAGCATAGTGAATGAGTGATCATTCTCTGCTTGGAGACCTCTAAGGCAGGGAAACCCACCCCCTCTCAGGGAAGGCCACCCCACTTTGGGACAGCTTCGATTAAGAACTTTTCCTCTATGTCTAGCCTCAGTTGGACTCTTTGCACTTCCCTCCCCGCCCCCCAACATTGCTCCTGGTTCTTCTCTCTGGGGCCAAACAGGGCAAGTTTTATCCCCTCTCCATATGACAAAAAGTCATGGATAACCCACCTATGAGCACCATGCCTGGCACAGAGGAAGCTAGTCAGTCTGCCAGTTAATAAGTATTTATTAAGCACCTACTGTGTGCCATGCAGTGTGCTAAATGGTGGGCACACAAAGAAAGGCACAAAGGCAGGCCTTGCCCTCAGGGTGCTTACAGTCTAGTGGGGTAGGGCACTTAAGAAATGCTTCGATGCCTTGCCCTGGGAGTCCTCTTCTCCCTCAGTTTATTCAATTGCTCTTCATACGACAAGAAAAAAAAAAGGACCTAGCATATCAAGAACTGAAGAGGTCTCCCCGGGGCTCTCATCTCTTTCTTTCTGGAAGTTGTGCCCTTATTGTGAGCCAAGAGCTTGCGTCAAGCTGCTGGCTTGTTGAGCCTGTGGGCCACTTAAGACCCCCAGATCTTCTGCAGAACAATAAGAGTTGGGGGAGACAATCTCTATGGCTAGATGTAAGAAGTTCTGTCATTTCAAAACTTCTGGGGATGGGAATGCTGGGCCATGTTCTTTGTAAGCTCTCTGAAGGACACCAAAGGGTTCTCTCTGGATAGGCACTCAACTGGAAATCCCAAAGACCCGGGTGTAAAGTGAACCTCCAGTGTTCCCTGTAAAATGGGCTCGCCACACTGGTGGGGTCATTGTATCTGAGGCCCACGTGTGATGATGTTGGTAGGAAGCCCTTTGCAGGCTTCAAGGCTTTGTATAAGCTGTTAGGATCATCATCTCATTTTTGTCATCTTTCTCATCAATCAAGCAGCAGGCTTCTTGTTAAGCACCTACTATGTGCCAGTGGGGCAGATAGGTGGCACTATGATGCATAGCTCTCCGGGCCTGGAATCAGGAAGATCTGAGTTCATATGAGACCTCATCACAGCTGGGTGACCCTGGGCAAGTCACTTAACCTCATTTGCCCGTTTCTTCATCTGTCAAATGAACCAGAGAAGAAGATGGTAAAGCACTCCAGTGTCTCTGCCAAGAAAACCCCCAATGGGGTCATGAAGAGTCGGACACGACTGAACAAACATGTGCCAGTTAGGATTTAATGGGATTTGGAGAGGAGTGTTCCCAGGACAAGTCCCTAGACCCCTTGGCCTTTATGTTCGGTTTCCATGGACTGTTGCATAGGGGGATCAAATAAGTGCTTTTTGTAGTATCCCCAACAGGCCTGAGCTGCCTCCAGCATTCTTGTTTGAAGTGTGCTCCTAACCCTCTGACCAGGCTTCTTGCTCCATTCCTCTTTAACCCTGCTGTGTTCCCATCCCCCTGAAGGCACCCTGCCCATCATCTTGACGTGCTGGAAATAGCTTACCCTCTCCAAGGCACTTGGTAACCTCCCAGCAGCCCTGCTTAGTGGGTGGAGTCTGTCTCTTGCCCCAGATGAGGGACTCCGGGAAAGGACTTTGCCTTCTCTCCTTGGCATGGACAGTCCCTCTTGTACACATAAGCCCCCCCACCCCGGGATCCGTGACCTCCCAGGCTGCTGCTACCGTGGCCGGTCTCCTCAGGTGTGACAAAGTTACCCCTCCTGGGCTCATCTCCATCACGCAGCAGTTTGTGACATAAATGTTGTGACTCAGCATGATCACTGGGTACCCCAGCGCAGAGCAGCCATCACCAATCCCAGGAGGTGGCAGGGTTCATGGAAGGTGGCACTCAGTTCATAGACATTGAAGGCTACCTGGGGAAGAAGGATGATTAAGCAGAAAGAGAAACTAACTCTTATTTGTGTTCCCAGCACTTAGCCTGGTGCCTGGTACTGGGTAGGCACTTAATGCTTTTTGACTTTCCTTGACTCTGAAAGTCTCAGGTCCTGGGTTCAAATCCTGGACCTTCTACTTATACTTTTTTTTTTGAGGCAGATGGGGTTAAATGACTTGCCCAGGGTCACTTACAGTTAGTAAGTCTAGGGCTGGATTTGAACCCAGGTCCTCCTGACTCCAGGGCTGGTGCTCTATCCACTGCACCACCAAGCTGCCCCGACTTGTCCTCTTTAACCCTAGCCAACTTGCTCAGTTTCCTCATCTTAAAATGAGGGGTTGGACTGGGTCTGCCGTGTTGCAGAGATGTCTTCCGACCCCAAATTGTCTGTGAACTCCACCAGTATCAAACACCTAGTGTTTCCTAGAATGCCAGGCATTGCACTACAATGCAGAAGGGGGTCGTGGGGTATGGGAAAGAGATTCCTGTAATAGAGGCGGGGGAACGATTGAGCTGATTTTCTAATCTTGGATGGCAAAGGTTTGACTGGCCCAGGAAGAATGAATCATAGAATTTTAGATCCTGAGAGGCAGTTAGGTGGTACAGCGGTTAGAGCACCAGCCCTGAAGTCAGGAGGACCTGAGTTCAAATGTGGCCTCAGACACTTACTAGCTGTGTGACCCTTCCAGTTCTAAATTTATAATCTGTGATCCTTAGAGGAGTCTCTTGATCTCCCAAAGCCCACAGTTAAATGAGGGATTGGTCCTTGTGGCCTTGAAGGCCCTTCCCAGCTCTGAGCTCTGTGATCTGTGCTTGGGGGCTTACACTTGAAGCCACGGGCATGGTTCCCTTCCCCATGGCTCTCTGATGGATCTCCCCTTCCTCTGCTCAGTGCCCTCCATAGCCAGGCACTGCACGAATGTGTGGCATCAGGTTTGATGAACACTCCACTTCACAGTCCCACTCGACTTCCCTGTGTGAGCAGCGCCTGGGAGCTCAGGCTTGCTTCTGCCAGGAAGCGGTGGCCACTCACAGGCCTCTTGAGGCCTGCCAAGTGCTTCCTGGTCCCCGGGAGCCCCTTCACTCCTGCCCGCCTGCCTGAGAGAAGGGCCCAGGCTCTGGGGATGAGTCACATGTTAACACGTACCTGTGTGTCTTTGCAGAAAAAGAGCCGAGAGGAGACGTGTGGCGAAGGCAGCGGGGTGGAGATCCTGGAGAACCGGCCGTACACCGACGGGCCGGGGGGCGCTGGCCAGTACACGCACAAGGTGTACCATATTGGTATGCACATCCCCAGCTGGTTCCGCTCTATCCTGCCCAAGGCGGCCCTGCGTGTGGAAGAGGAATCCTGGAATGCTTACCCCTACACCAGGACGAGGTGCGTGCACATCGGGCTAGAGGGCAGAGTTCACCCTTCACCCCCACCCTCCATGCACACATCTGTCAAGCCACTGATTGCTGCCGTCTTCCGACCCCAAATGGTCTGTGAACTCCACCAGTATCAAACACCTAGTGTTTCCTAGAATGCCAGGCATTGCACTACAATGCAGAAGGGGGTCGTGGGGTATGGGAAACAGATTCCTGTATAGAGGCGGGGGAATGATTGAGCTGATTTTCTAATCTTGGATGGCAAAGGTTCGACTGGCCCAGGAAGAATGAATCATAGAATTTTAGATCCTGAGAGGCAGTTAGGTGATACAGTGGTTAGAGCACCAGTCCTGAAGTCAGGAGGACCTGAGTTCAAATGTGGCCTCAGATACTTACTAGCTGTGTGACCCTGGGCAAGTCACTTAACCCTCATTGCCTCCAAAAAAATAAATTAGATCCTAAAGAGCCCTTAGCACAGAGAATATCCAAGCTAAGAGGAGCCATGGAACATGGAACTTGGGTAATATGTTTGAACTCCACAATGTCAGAACTGGGAAGGCCCTTAGAGCACAGAATGTGGAAGCAGGGAGCGACTACCTCAACCCCTGACTCCCCCATGAGGGCAAGAAAGTTCCTGAGGTCAGTGTCCTGTGCCTCTATTTTTCCATCTTACTCCTTAGGGATTTTATGTTTAAGACACAGGAGTCACTGGTACCCCGGAATGACCTGTCTCTTTCCAGTGAGCTTTCTTTACTAGGACAGGGACCCAGAGAGTTATTAAGAAATCCCATGGAGGGGACCTTTGTCTCTTCAGGTGCACAAAGAGCCAACTCTCCACCACAGAGAGAGTGTGTTTGTTCCAGGTGCTTTCTAGTGCTGGATAATGATGATGGTGGTGGTGATGATCATTATTATTATCTGTTGACAGGTTCTAAGGTCCCCTTGCATCCCTGGATCTATGATCCAATGACTCCTTTGCTCCGGGTACTTCCATGTGGCAATGGGAGCCTCTTCCCCCCATCCTCCCAGGCTCCAACATTTCATTAATCTGCTACCACACCTTGCCTGCCAGATGTGTTTGTAGATAGCCCAAGTAAATGGGGGGTCAATAAGCCTCTCCCCAGGACCAGGTCCCTCCCCACCCTCTGTTGGCCTCACCATTCATGCTGACCTTATGTCTAGGAGAGTCAAGGAGGAGGGGGCTGTTGCTAAATTTTATCTCTATGTTCTGTACCCCTGGGAGTTGAGGCTCCCTCAGATCCAAAGGCTGCTCTGCAGAAGCCCCCTCTTCCCCAGTACTCTGGCCTGTGTTATGGGCCCAGCCTCACAGTCCTTCCTCCAGAGAGCCTGGAGCTGTCCCCGCTGATTCCCCTCCCTCCTGGTTCAGAGCCTTCACACCATGAGACTCAC